>NC_081527.1:38077199-38292199 GCF_030273125.1 Centropristis striata
ACTTCACTGAGCCGGTTCAGTGGATGGAGCCGTCTCTGCTGGGAGTCATGAGTGGACAGGTAACGTTCTTCACATTCACCCTTTCTTTAGCTCCTGTCATGGTTATGGTTAGAAGAAAGGAGAACCCAACAACGGCAGAATGCAGAATAACACAGTTAGGACACCATAAATTAGAGGGGAAAAGGAAAACAGAAGTAGAATTTCTTTTACAAAAATTGGAAAACATTGAATCCATGTATACTCTTTTTTTGTTATATTTTTAATGAGACATATAGAATAGTGTGATTTTGATGAAATATCACTACAGTGGCAAGAAAAAGTATGTGAACCCTTTGAAATTACCAAGTTTTCTGCATGAATTTGTCATAAAAAGTGAGATTTGTGTATTGATTTCCACCGTGTGTGTGTGTGTGTGTGTGTGTGTGTGTGTGTGTGTGTGTGTCTGTGTCTGTGTGTGTGTGTGTGTGTGTGTGTGTGTCTGTGTCTGTGTGTGTGTGTGTGTGTGTGTGTGTGTGTGTGTAGCTGCTGTGTCCTAAGTGCAGCTCTAAGCTGGGCTCCTTCAGCTGGATTGGTGATCAGTGTTCTTGTGGTCGTTGGGTCACTCCGGCCTTCCAGCTGCACCGCAACAGAGTGGACGAGATCCGACAACTCAACATACACAAATAACACACACACACACACACACACACACACACACACACACACACACACACACACACACACACTATGAATGCAGTGTCTACTACACCAAAGACTCAAATATTCAAGAAAATGAACATCATCTTGTTATTGCAGGATTTGTGTGACAGTGTCAAGTCAAACCGTTTTCTACAGACAATAATAATAAATGTATATTTGATATTGATATTTTTATAAAAATGTAAAAAGGGTTTGTGTGTTAGAGAATATTCCCCTGGATTTTCATCTCCTCTTTCCAGAGCTTCAGGTTCATTTCCGAACATTCTTTCACTGGCCTGTAGAGCAGTAGTTCTCAACCTTTTTGAGTCGCGACCCCCAATTTAACATGCATGTTGTCTGTGACCCCCGCTCACTCAACAGAATTTCACGCGCACAGTTCAGATAAAAAAAAGACACGAAATGACCCAAAAAATACATAAAATTAGGCAAAAAAGGACTCAAATTGACCACAAAAATACACAAATTGACCAAAAAAGACACAAAATGACCCCAAAAAGAAACAAAATGACGCAAAAAAGACACAAAATGACCAAAAAGACACAAATTGTCTAAAGAAAGACACAAAATCACAAAAAAAGACACAAAATTACCAAAAAAGACACAAATTGACGACAAAATGATAATAAAAAAAAAAAAGACACAAATTGACCACAAAATGATAAAAAAAAAAAGACACAAAATTACCAAAAAAAGACACAAAATTACCAAAAAAGACATTAAATGGCCAAAGGACTAAAACACATGAACACTTTAACACAGTGGAGACAGAGCTGACTTCCAAAATGATTTGGCGACCCCCAGAAATCATCTCGCGAACCCAATTAGGGTCGGGACCCCAAGGTTGAGAATAGCTGTTGTAGAGGTGGGGATACAGCATAGTATCATGATATTTTGCATAGCAAAATAATATGGATAGATTAGTCTGCTACAATCTGTTTCTGGCATTCTGTAAATAAAAATATTCAGAGATTAAACATGTGTGCAACATTTTTTGAGTGAAATTTGTGTTTTATTTGTGTCCTGTTATAAACACGGACCATATTTAATTCCTTGGAAGTAATTCCACACATTTCTCTTCAACTGTATCTCATATAAACTCACTGAAGCTTGTCAACCAGAATGATTAACACAGAAATACTCATTTTTAAGAATATGTTAATGGTTTTATGCCAAATCCATCATTTTCCACTGTGGCCCATTGCTTGGTAGAGCCAACATTTCCATATTAAACAGACTTTTTAAAAATTTGTCTTTTGTAATATTTATTTTTTTACACTGAATTTTAGATCTTCATTAAATAATCATTATAATTAGAAGAAATTAAATAAATTCAGACATGAAATGTTTCAGTCTGTGTGTAATGGATCTATATAATGTGTTATTTCCACTTTTTGAATAAACTTTTCTATGATATTCTAATTTATTGAGATGCACCTGTATATTATATTGAAGTTAATTACATTTCCATTGAATTTTGCTGTTGGCCTAAAGTGGTTCCTTCATTTTTCATGTGTTTTAATGTATAGCTTATATACATGAACTATTTTAATATTTTAGTTGATTAAAATGTGTGTCATAGCCTATGTAAGTCTATCACTGCCTGGCTCTTTATTTAATAATACGTACATGTATATGATGATTATTTAGGACATAAGGAGGTTTATTTGTCATTGTGTTGCTACAACAAATATTTTGTGGCATTTTAAAAGGCCTTTATGTGTTTATAGGTCTGTATGTTTCTGTAAGAGCTATTAAGGTGCTGTGATGGTTTGATTGATTGATTGATTGTCTTTATTTCGAACATGCAAGCAATAAAAAAAAACAAGTTTAAATATTAATAGATGAATAAATAAAAAACAAAACAAAAAAGCAAAGAAATTGAAAAAAAAACAGACACTTTCTGCAAGCTCGAAAGGGGGTAGGAGGAAGTAAAAAAACGTATCTAGTCCTACCCCTTAACGGGTCAGTATATTATAATATTATAAATAATTATATATATACATATACTATAAACAATCTATATTACATTGTGAATACCTATACATGTATATTGTAAATATTGGTCAGGGGGTGAGGGCTGCCTTTTAAATACATTTTGTTTTTTAAATTGTTTTCTGGGTTGTTTGTTTTTGATTAAAAAAAATAAACAAATTTTGCAGTTGCATGCATTTTATCACAGTGTGGGAGTTGTTGCAATACAACAGTCTAGAAACACACACACTGTCTACTAAAAATGCCAAAAAGTACAAGTACTCGTCATGCAGAATGGCTCACTCAGAATAATTAATTTTCAGTTATTTTTTTACACAGTGTGAACTCTTTATCATTCAAACAGCTCATGTAGCATTAAGAAAATATAATGCATGGACAAAACCAGCGCTGATAATAATTAATACTTTGCATTACATTCCTCATCTTCAGCTTTGAACATTATGTTCAGTAACACATGACGGCCACAAGAGGGCAGAGCAGCTCAAAGCAACACATCCACCTTCTGGAGAAAAGTAGCCAGCTAAAAGAGTTGGAACTGTCCCATATCAACAATATAACAAGAATTAAAAATTATACTCTGTCTATTATTAGGAGCTCTTCAGTTTAGGCTTTATATTCTAACTCATATAATTATATGGGACTGTGAATATCACCAGTGTTCTACAATGTCATTTAGCAATGTTAGATACTTAGAATAAATCATAATAAAGTTATTATTCTGAATAAAGCACAGAAGATTCATTTTATCTTCTTGTGTAAACTGGAAAGTTTGAACTTAGTCGTGTCCTGATCTGCTGCTACACAGATCTTTAGTTTTTGATCTTATTCAATGCACAGAATATTTCTGTAAGATCTTGATGAAACATGACTGAGAAGTGACTTGAAGCGGCTGAGAGTCGAGCTTCTTGTTTCAGAGTGAGTCTGATCTCAGAGCCAGAGTACAGTATGTGAGGACTGTAACTCAGCCTCTCGGCCCAACAGACGCCTGGAAAACTGGAGCACACACACTGGAAAACTGGTGCAGAGAGGAGTGGTGCCAACAAAAACAGAGGCTTATGTAAAAGGGGTTTAAATAAGGTAAAGTGAAAATGTGTGAAAATGACCAGAAAGAGAATGGAAAGAGAGACTGGAGATGTGGTCGGAGTTTTCCATGCTCTCATAAGCACTGGAATTAGGATCAATCATAGGGGACTTCCCACACCGGGGTGTGTGTGTGTGTGTGTGTGTGTGTGTGTGTGTGAGACATATGTACAGTTATCCAGAATACTGTAATCCTGCAGCTGCAGATCAACACAGAAAAGAGTGAAACTGCTATTTGACCACATTAACACATTAACATCATGGTGATAGGTGCAAATATTTTTTTGGTGTCCCCACTCACACCACCCTAAACACACACACACACACACACACACACACACAGCCACTTGAGGGGACTGCTTTTGCCAGTGTTGTATTACTCGGTCTTGGTCTCGACTGCGTTTTTACTCGGATTTGTCTCGATTTCGGACAAAGCGGACCCGGGATTTTATTTCAAGACCGGTCAAGACCACAACTGTGCATTTTTTGATTTACTTGTTAATGTTATTACTGTGATTTTGCATAAATCATATTGCTTTGAGGAGAAGAGGCTGTGAGAAGATGTCAGACACCTCGTCTGTAATACAATTTGGTCACCTGAACCACAAAGATTTTTTGCACAACTACAGAAAAAAGAAAACACAGCTTGTAACTTGTAAATACTGCAAAGCAACACTAACTGAGGTGTCTGGGACTGGTCTTGGATCTCAACTCCTCAAAGTCTTGTCTTGGTCTTGATACATTGTGGTCTTGGTATTGACTTGGTCTCGCTTTTGGTTGTCTTGACTACAACACTGGCTATTGCCACTGTTATGTGCCAAGCAAAGCCAGAGGGCTGCTTGTGTGTGTGTGTGTGTGTGTGTGTGTGTGTGTCCTTTCTGTTTCCTTCCCAGGTGCTAAGGACTTAATTGGATCCACCTGGAAGCTGAGGTCCACCTGTGGATCTGGCCTATCAGAGGTGGTTTGTTCCAGTTTAAAAGGGCCCATTGTCCCCATCCCTGCTCCCTACCATCCTGTCTGTGAGACCTGTGTTTTGTGTGCTTGACAACTTTAAATATGATTTGTAAGTAGAAATCTGTGGTGGGTGATAATAGAACAGAACCAGGAATTATAAGTAGACTAAGAATAGGGCACAGTAGATTAAATAACACACTTAATATAATAGGAAATCATGCAACTGGTCAGTGTAATTGTGGGGAGAGGGAGACCGTACATGTGGTATAATAGTATAATAGAAGGTGGGAAATCCAGGGAAGGGATAAAAATCCTTCTGAGATTTCTTGCCACAACTGGACCGATTAAAAGAATATAACAGAAGGAAAAGTATGAAAGAAGTGAAGTCCAGCAGATGGCGGTAAATGCAACAAAAAGGATGCCAACTGCCAATAAACACCAAAGAGTGTATTATACTGATATAGCATTGCTTATGTTGTTTATAATGTTTAGAGTATTGCACAGCACGCAGGTCAGTCGCTACAGGTATAACTACAGGTATAACTACAGGTATGACTACAGGTATAACAGGCTGAGAAACATGGCCACTTACTGGACCATTAAGGCCCCAGGTGGAAAGTATTTAGAGTTAAGGCCCAATTATAAAGGTGAGCCAGTCAACGTTGACTAAGATGTTTTGGGGCAGATTTTGTCATTTTATTATGCAAATAAGAAAAATAAAAGAGTGCATCTGTGGTGCCGTTCAGTGGATCAACACACTGTGAACTGCAGTGAAATGTTTCATGTTCCAGAATAGAAACGTTGCATTTGGTTTAAGATGTTGACTGACATTATAGGGTTAACATCGCTGAGAGCAGCTCTTTGTTGTTTATTCTGTGCTGCTTGCCCTCACAGTTTAAGTTGGATCAGTTCTGCTTAACAAACTATGAGAGGATAACATTTCTCAGTCAGTCAAGCAGCTTTTTAAGCATCATATTCCATAAAAATGTAGATTTATGCCTATAATGATACACTGTATCTGTGGTAGACCAATATCGGCGGATAAAGTGGTCTGATAATAAACTTGCATGCCCTCCCACTATGTGGAGACAGTGCATGTCTTGCTGAACCTTTACACTGAAGCTCATCAAAGACTTGAAGCTGAAACACACTGAGATACGAGGTGGACTCCAGTTCTTTCTGCATCTTGTTCAACTGTCCATTAAAGCATCATCCTCCATTCTCCCAGCATGGTTTCATTTAACTTTATGGTCTGTAAGAGCATCAAAAAGTGCAGGATTAAGACAAAATCCTTTAAGTACTCTAAATAAAACACGTACAAGGCAAATTATTGGACTGAAACGCTCACTGATCTGGTGATTGGGATCTGTGGGTGAAGTCCCAGGACAGGCTGAGTCTGCTAATAAAGCTGACACTGAGTGATTGCAGTAATAAAATAAACTGCAGTGATGCAGAACAGATGTTGCATGAGACATTGTGACTTATTTTTGTCATCACAATGGGTGTTCTTCTTGTGATTGTGGTGCCAAGTTGGTGGCCAGATCCATAAGTGTCATGATTCTTTTTTATCTTCATGCTTCCTGTTTCCTGTTCCAGCCTGCAGAGCTCACAGCGATCACAGACACTGAGCTGGGTTTTTATTTCACATTTGTTGATGCTGGTTTGTGGCATTATAGTTTTGTTTTTTTTTAGCATTTAAGTTCAATTTATGACAGTGCTGTCTGATAAGTTTACAGGGCCGGAAATGGAGCTTAGGGGAAAAGATCAATACAGCATAGTATCGTGATATTATGCATGGCAATATTATATCGATTGATGGCAGCAAAGTATTTAGCGTTCCGATCAGGCGGCAACCTCTGTGTCTAAACATGGAAAATTCCAGCAGGGGGTGCTAAATTTGGCTGCAAAAAAAATCTGCCCATTCATTTCAGTGCAAAATTTGAAAACTTCTGACTTGATTTATTACCTCAGACATTTTTTTAGGACAACACTATGGTCTCAATCACTAGTAAAAAATCATCTTCAAGACAATTTGATGTCAATAGTTCTAATAATGGCCCCATTTAGAAGAAAATAGAAGATAAAGAATCGTATGATTTGGGGCGGGGCTACCTTTGATTGACAGGTCACTAACAAGGCGAGCCGTCACCAGGAGAGAAGCAGAGCAATGCGTATCCACGGCAACGTGTCAATAAAGTTATATATAACGTTATATAGATAGAAAAGAGGACGTTTAGCGCTTTGGTCTCATAACTTTGACCCTTTCACTGTATTTTCACTTAATGACAGTTTATTTGATTGTTTTGTTCATTAAATGTCTTGTTCAGTGTTTGGTTGGACTAACAGACACTCCAAGGAGTCGCTGCTCAGTTTTCTGAGGTCAGTAACAAACATTTTGTTTTTGTTTTTTTGCTGGCCAAAACTGGTGGCCATCAGTATTTTTGGTTTTGGAGGCTGTAGCTGGCTCACTTTTATGAATATACTAGAGATACTGGTATCATATGAAACTAGAAGATCTAAGGAATCTATAGGCTCCTGTCACAATCCATTCGTCTGCTGCTTTGCCAGTAATATTCCAGTCTCCTCCCCTCTGCTCTCTCTCCCTGCCGGCCACGCCCACCTCACCAGCCCACTCTGTTCACCTGTGCACTCAGGTGCTCCTCATCAGTAATCAAACCACTATTTCAGCCTCTCTGGTTCACTCACTCTCAGATTGTTCTTGGCCTCCATGCAAGACTCTCCAGCTGTTTCCTTTGGACTGATCTCCTGTTGCCGACCCTGCCTGTCCCTGACTAACCTGCTCAACATTCTCCTGGTGAACTATTCAGCCTTCTGTCTCCGACCACCATCTCTGTCTGAACCCTTCCTGGTGTTAGCCTGCTGCTACACTGCTGGGTTGCATCTACTTGCTGGACTTGTATGAGAGACTCTGTGATTAAACCTTTTTTTTTAAATCGCAACAATATCATATCGTGACTCAATTATCGGAATTAAATTGTATCGTGGGGCCTCTGATGATTCACACCTGTAGGCAACAATAGTAGCAATACATTTTCAGTTATTAAGAGATTTGCATCCTTACTCTAAATACTTGCACCTTTATGACATTTATCATACTTTTGAAGGGATAGTCCAACATGTTGCAAAATATGCATATTTTCCGCAATTTAGATCTGCATGAGAAGAGTTGGTAACTCTTTATATTAAGGTCCTTGTAATAACCATTAATTAACAAGTAATAAGGCCCTTGTAAGTCCTTACAAGATGCTTATTAACATTATTGTGTGTTTATAAGCTTATATAAGTGTTAATAATGGCATTACAAACACCCATGGCCCACCCATTATGTCTTTGCCATGCCTTTATTAATCTTATTTTGTTTGCTTATTGATATTAAAATATACTTTATTGCTCATCTATTATAAGTTAACTATGCTTTTTGCAACTAGCGGATCGAAAGCGAGAACAATGCCTTATTACTTGTTAATTAATGGTTATTAAGGACCTTATTATAAAGCGTTACCAATTATTCTTCAGCTCGTCTTGACCGGCAGAGTGTAAACAGCTGATTATTCATGAGTTAAATACTGCAAGATTTCAAAGAGATGAATAAAATCACAACTTACTGTGCTCCTTGCTGCTCTTGAACTTCTCAGCATGAAGCTAAAAAGGTCACAGGTCATTTTAGTGAGATGTTCAAACATACAACAGTCCTTTTCAATATTTTTTGGTGTTGCAAAAAGTGGATGCACCTTGCGTCCAGCCAGTTTGATTCGAGGGGTGAAGGAGCTACAAGAGTTCTGGCTTTTGGAGGTGTAGAAACTATGCTTTTTGCAACTACCGGATCTAAAGCAAGAACAATGCCTTATTACTTGTTAATTAATGGTTATTAAGGACCTTATTATAAAGCGTTACCGAAGAGTTTAACCACTCGCTTCAGCATGACTTCACAGTAAGGTAATACACCTCTGCATACTGATTGTCACAGAGAAGCAGCGGTGAGTTCAAGATGGAGAGAATGAGCTGAGATGAGTCCAGCAGATGTGTCCTGCTGCAGTCTGGACTCATTAGTGACGTCACAAACCAGAGCAGAGCTTCACACATGGACCTCTGACACGGTCTTTCTTTTTCCTTCCACCTGACAACAACAGGACCTCCATAAAGATGCTCCCGGTAACCTGATCCAGTGAGGGATTAGAGGAAGGACAGCAGG
Source organism: Centropristis striata (assembly GCF_030273125.1). Lineage (NCBI taxonomy): Eukaryota > Metazoa > Chordata > Actinopteri > Perciformes > Serranidae > Centropristis > Centropristis striata. The sequence goes on from NC_081527.1 coordinate 38,086,138, forward strand.
AGAGCGAAGGAGTGACATGATGAAGAATGTGAGTCACAGTCGAAGCCCCGACCTCGTGACTCTGCTGTGGTTTCTGTGTCTGAGCTCTCTCTGGGGAGGACCAGACGGGGTTTGGACATTAAAAGCTCTCAGGAGGAAGCTGCTGCTTTGATTGGACTTACAGGAAATGGGATTTTCATAGTTGTGGTCTCAGTCATGATTTAACCCTTTGATGCACAACATGGGTCTAAAGTGACCCGATATGTATGACTTTTTATGTTTTATATATCTTTGCAATAAATTATTTTCATCATTCAGTATTCCAGGTTTTCCTTAATTAGTTTGTTTTTGATCATCATACATTCTAATTTTGTGTTTTCCTTTATTAATCTTTTGATAAAATCCCTTTTTGTGTCACTACTCTTCTAATGGGTGAAAAATGACCCATATCCATTATTTAGTTTTTACATTTAAGTAGCTTGCTAAGCTAACTACTTAACTAACTTCTTGGCTAAGTAGCTTGCTAAGCTAACTACTTAGCTAACTTCTTGCTAAGCTGACTTCTTAGCTAACTTCTTTGCTAAGTAGCTTGCTAAGCTAACTTCTTGGCTAAGTATTTAGCTAAGTAACTTGCTAAGCTAACTACTTAGCTAACTTCTTGGCTAAGTAGTTAGATTAGCATGATACTTAGCCAAGTAGTTAGCTATGTAGTAACAAATAAATACATTTCTTCATAAAGTATGAGAGGCTAAATGGAAATAATGATCTGTTATCAACAACATATAAACTTATCTTATGATTGATTATTCCAAGTTTCTTTAAATATCAAAAGAGAGCACAGAAACACACAGCAAGCATTATATAACATGGGAAATAAATGTTGTGCATTAGAAGGGGTGTCAATATGTTGTGCATCAAAGGGTTAAAAGAAAATTAAAGGTTTCTGGCAGCAAACTGTGAGTCGGTCAAAAGTGCAGTATTGCAGATTCATGCAATGACTCTTAAATTTCTTATTACATTCTCAGACAGACATGGAAACCAGGATTATTTTCCATTGTGAGTCTGAAGTGTGATTCAACATCTTCGAGCCTCCAACTATTTTCTGCTTTTCATCCAAATCTTCTGGTTTTCTGTCTGAGCGCTACCTGAGACGTGTTGCTTCCATCATTCTGTTCAGACCTCAACAGTCTGTCTGAGATGTTCAGAGTAACAAACCAGATGCTGAGATCTAAAGTCTGGGAAACACATCAGCCTCCTTCCTCTGCTCTTTCAGTATTTTCCACCACTCCCCTCTCCTCTCTTCACCCCTGCTTGGTCTCATTTCATCACTCACCTCTCCTTCTGCTTTCTAATATTTCCTCTCTTCCAGCCTAGAAGGTTTCTGGCTGCAGGCTAAAGAAAAGTCTGCACATTTTTATATCATGTGCAACCAAACTATTCAAAGCTTCGTATAACCTCCAGTGTCCCCCTGTGAATATGCAAAAAACTTTATCCACATAAAAAAAAAAGAAATAAACACAAACAGTAAGCCCCCTTTGTTAAGAAAGTAGGACATTTTCTCATATTTTTTCTTGTTTACTTTATTAGTATTCGTTTCAAGATCAATGTTAATTTCATTTCTGAGGGCTTCAATTCAATTCAAACAACTTTATTTATCCCAAATAAGGCAATTCAGTTTGCAGTCTCCAGTCAGACAGCGCACGAGACAAAGCAAAAACAAAACAACAAACAAACAAACAAAAGCAGGACAGCACATAAACCAACAATTCCCTCTGTCAGTGGCAACAAATCAGTGTGAGGGTAGCAGCAATATCCAGTCCCCAATGGACCACAGAGCAAACAATCTCAGGACAAAATGAGGGGAAGAGTAATAAATAAATAAATACATTTCCACCTTATGGCTGGAATAAATAAATAAATGACTAATTACTGCTATCGGTAGCATTTAGCAGCTTGATAGCTGAGGGAATAAAAGAACTGGCGTATCTGTTTGTTCTCCTTGTGGGCTTTCACAACCCAAAGTTTGGTCTGTATCAATGAAACTCTGCTGGTTAAATCCTTGTTATGGTTCTTTTGGACGCTTGTGAATCTGGTTCTGACCAAAACAACCAGTCCGAGACCACTTGCAGAAAGGCTCTCGGTCCGTTTCCAAACTAACCCTAGTAAGGTTCCATTGCACTGAGAAAGTACCTGACCCAATGACAGGGAATGAACCGAAACTCACTGGATAGTGAGTCACCTTCACGGGCATTTAGTGAGATGTACTCAGAGCGACAGATGCTGCAGGACTGGGAGAGGACTGACTTTGACTTTTGATTGACATCTGGCTGAAGAACACACAGGAGATGCAGAATAAAGTCCACAAAGAATTGTGTTGAGATCAACGGGAGAAGAAAGGATTCTTCTTCAGAGTCAGTTTTCTACCGCCAGCTCTGCAACTAATAAGAAATAAAACTACAAGAAAACAAATCTTACATTCCTGCACTATGAAAGCAATGGCCATTATATTCAGTGCAGATTGGGAGCCAGATCTCCCACCAGCAACTGACTCCTTAGTGTGTTTTTTAGTACAACTAAATGTTGAACAAGTTATTTTTAAGCTACCAAAAATTTTACATTTGCTTTATTTTTTTGACCCCACTAGATCAATCAATCAATCAGACTTTATTTGTATAGCACTTTTCATACAAGAGAGATGCAACACAAAGCGCTTTACATAAAAAAGAAAGGAGAAAATAATGATAATAAAAAGATAACGAAACATAAAAAACAAACAACGGTATTAGTCCATTGAAGAGATTGGCCATCGTTTGTCTAGCTGTGGCTCTCATTGAATCGATTCTTCTTACTATTTCATGTCCTAACGCCAAACGTCTTAGTCAACAAAGTGGTTCAAAGGTCTGGGCCAAGCCAAGGCTTTAGTCCAGGGCATTAAGCTTGTAAAAACATTAAATGCTAAATGGACTGTATTTGTAGAGCACTTTTCTAGTCATTGCGAGTTCTTTCAGGTCAGGCCAGCATTCATGTGAATTTAAAAGTGACTCATTCACACATCCGGAGCAATCTGAGGTTCAGCATCTAGCCGAGCAGACTTCAACATGTAGAGTGAGATCAGAGGGAGAGAGAAAATGTACTTTCTTGTTATTCTCGTCCCATGTGGTCACTCAGAGAACAATGCAACAAGTCTAATGTGTATATCAAAGTCTGATACGTCTTATTCCTCTGTGCCATAGAGCTCCATTGTTGTCCACAAGCTATTAAAAGCACTGAGTCACAGTGTCACACTGGTTCTTTATTACCATGAACACACACACTGCAGTTTATTCTGACTCCGTCCCACGTACATGCTGCTGCTGCCAGAGAGACACTCACCAAATGTGTATTGATCCGCCGCTGAAAACAGTCCCAAAGAGAAGCTCTGATCAATCCTTTTTACTTCATGTTTACTGAAAAATACAACCCAGGAACTACTGAGCTTTTATTAACCACTTCTCAGTTTATTTCACTTTGCTCTCACCACTTCATTTTTCCCTTGGTTTCATCCTCTTCTCTGGTGCTTTGACAGTGTATAAAGTTGATGTGTGATGTAGTTTAAAGACTGAGATAGAAGATATGAGATTTAAAGTGGTGAATCTGCGAGAAAAAAGTTGCTTTTTTTGCCACTTTAAATCTCTTAAATCTGCAACTTTTTTTCTTGTAGATTTGCCACTTTAATTAAGTAAATTTGCAACTTTTTTCTCTAAATATTACCTGAAGTTACCAAATATAGTTCTTTGCCTGATAAAGGGTTAAAAGTGATAATAAACTGCTTTGTAATGTTCTGATTATTGTTGATTATTGTAATTAATGTTATAAAGCATTAAGAATATGTTTGAGTGCACAGACATGGGCGTCATATAAAGTGTGTGTGTGTGTGTATGTGTATGTGTATGTGTATGTGTGTGTGTGTGTGTGTGTGTGTGTGTGTGTGTGGTCCTCCAGACCAAGTGGTTCAGTTACAGAACACACACAGTCGTTACATTCAGAGTGTTTTTGAGGATGCAGTTGATGTGAATGCTGCCTTTCTTCTTCATCCTGCTTGGTGGTCACTTACTACACACACACACACACACACACACACACACACACACATGCACCACACACAGCCACATAAACATGACGGTTATATAACTTTTGATGGAACATTCCTGCTGTAAGTCGTTCCTTTGTAGCCGATATTTTTGTTCATATATTTTGGAATTGTTTTGTTTGAAACATTTCTTTCTTTTCTATCGTCTAATTATGTTCCACTTCACACTGCAGCACTGAACTCTAACTTATTATTATTTATAGCTGCTGCCGTGCAGGCCAGATTGGACCTTTGAGATAAGGGGCCAGGAGTTATTTTTGCAATTAATATTTCCACTTTAAGTGTGTGTGAGAGTTCTCTGGGGAGTCCAGTCAGAACAGCAGAGGGCCTATAAACTATAATAGTTTATATATATGTCTATAAAGCAGAATTAGCAGGGAGTTATTTAACAGCATTTAGTTTTGGATGGATGTTGACTGATTTGAGCGTGCTGAACAAACCAGACTGGAATGGAAACGTGTCTGAGAGGAAGTCTTATCAAACACGAGGATGATCTAATAGGAAGCTGTGAGGCTCTTTAACATGCAGAGGGTCTGCTCTGTGTCCTGAGTATTCCCAGTTGGAGGCTTCACCAGCATCTGGCTGGGGCTGATTTTCCATGCTGGGCTCCTTCCAGTGGCTCCGCTGCTTCCAGGAAAACTAAATCAACCCCAGAAGTCCACAATGTCCACGGCGGGTTGGACAGGACAGACCGAGGAGAAAGAAAGAAAGAAAGAAAGAAAGAAAGAGAGAGGGAGGGAGACAGACTGGAGGTGGTTCACCTTTATCTTTTTAAAAACATTTTATTATAAATAACCAAAACAAAAGGAAACTCATAACAGGCAGTTGAAACCAACCTTGTCTTGGGAATGTGGACCATGTACTGGTTTGAAAATAGTTTTAAATGAATGAATTAAATGACAGATGAAGCATTAAATGCACCAGGGTTAGAGCTTTCTGTGCTGTTTCCACCCAGATTCAAAGCTGAGGATAAGAACACTGCTGGACAGGAGTGAAGGGAAACATGCAACATAATAAGTAGACGTGCAATGAAAACAGCCTACAGTATAGACAGATACAATAATAAAGGTCTTACAGTAACATTAGATCCCACCCTTACATTATGAAGTAGTTTATCTGAAGTTATTAGGCCATTTTCACCACAAAGACTGTGGAAGAAAATCTGTGTCATCAGAGTTTGAAATAAAAAAGACGTTGAATCTCTAGCACTGAATATTTATGCATTGAAATTATGTATCTGAATGTTTTTCAATGTAAAAAATCCAACCGCAAAAAATTCAACCTCAAAAAATTCAACCGCAAAAAATTCAACCTAAAAAAAATTCAACTGCAAAAAATTAAACTGCAACATCGTTGCAAAAATCGGGATCGTTGCTTGACGCACGATCCCGATCTTGAATCCGGAATGGATTGCTCCTCCTTGGGTCCCCAGATGTTGCAGTTGAATTTTTTGCGGTTGAATTTTTAACGTTGAAAAACATTGATACATAATTTCAATGCATAAATATTCAGTGCTATAAATTCAACGTCTTTTGTATTTCAAACTCCGATGACACAGATTTTCTTCCATAAAAGATTTATTAAGGGTTTTATTATTAAGTTCTGTTTTATTATTAAGGTGGTACCTTCCAAAAGTTCATGAACTTGAGCTTGTGAACAACACACAGCAGCACCACCAGTTGGTTTCTGTTCATTGTGCTTCAACAATCAACATGGAGATACAGAAGAAATCATATAGCAGAATCACACGGCAGCAACTCAATTGCATTTCGTCATGTGGACACGGTGAAGACGAGCTGCTGAAGGTCAAAGCGCATCAGAATGAGGAAGAAAAGTGATTTAAAGGACTTTGAATGTGGCACGGTTGTTGCTGTGAGTGATGGTTCACAAACTGGTGATCTACTGGGATTTCCTCCAGAGTTTACAGAGAAAATATCCAGAGAGCCTTGATGCCTTGTTGAGGTCAGAGGTCAGAGGTCAGAGGAGAATGAACAGACTGGTTCAACAGTAACTCAGATAGCCACTGGTTACAACCAAGGTCTGCAGAAGAGCATCTCTGAACTCACAACATGTCCAACCTTGAAGCAGAAGATCACACAGCCACTTTATTAGGTACACCTCGCTGGCTCATAAAGTGGCTGGTGAGTGTATATAGAGAACTCTCCTCCACAGTGTTCATCATTTATGAAACTTGATGTAAGAAATCATCTTGTTTGTCCACAGACCTGATTGCTCAAAGCACATGAAGAATGGGATTAACAGGGTCATTATTGGCATTTTTTAAGAACCATTTGAGTGGAAAGCCCTTCAAGGCAATTTGTGATTTGTGATTCTGGGCTATATAAATAAAATTGAATGGAATGGAAATAAATATGGGAGTGGACATGGACAGCTGCTCACACCAGTGATTTCTCCATCACACTCACACTTAATTCAACAAAACTGTATTATGATGTTCTGGTAAATACCAATAGGATAAATGTGTGCAAATCTGTGAAAATACAGGAAAAATAGATGTGTTCTCTGCTAACCAAAGTTGTTTCCAAAGTTCAGAGGACGGGTCAACAGAGTTTTACGATCAGAGGAAACTTTACATTTGTAGAAATAGTGAAATAAGTGAATACATTTATTTACATTCATTCCTATGACTACCGGGGTTTTGTCTTTTGCTGACTTCTTTGGAGTTAAGTGCTGGTTAAAACTGACTTTGGTGTCAGCTCAGGTCCTTATAAAACACATTCAGACTGATCCACAGTCACTTAAAAAACAAAACACTGATAAAAAATATCCGTTTAGGTATTATGTCACTTCTTCTGCTTCCTGTGGCTTCTTTCTGGGTTTGCTATGTGTCCATTCATTGTGCTAATAAGCAAAGATGACATCATAGGTCATCTGATGCCCGGCGTCCCAGGCGTAGAGTTTCTTGCCCAGCGGGCAGTAAGCCAGCTGGGAGGTCTGAGCGTGCATGTTGGTGAAGGCGAGGCTGGGCACGGTGTGTGTGAGCGTGTGCGTGTCGAAGGCGTACGTCACGTTGGCGTATCGGTGCTGCATGCTGTTCACTCCGTACAGCACGCCGCACACCAGGAAGCTGTTTCCGTAGCGACCACGCCGGAGACCCGTGCGGAAGGTCTGTATGGGCTGCAGGTCTCGGGGCCGGAGGTGGATCAGCAGCATCACCTCTTGGTGGAAACCCTCGGTGTCCAGAGCCGGGTAGAGCAGCCACAGCCCCGACTCATCCACAGCAAACTCCACCTGGAGGACACAACACGCTGTTATCTACACAGGAACTAATAGCTCAAGTAAAGTTTTATTTTCAGTTTTATACATGTAATGTGTACAAATATAAACATACAATATACCAACAGTATAGAGACATAACAAAGCCCCTCACAAAGTCAGTGTTCAAGGTCAATACAAACGATTACATTAAGCACTTGGTGTAAGAGATGGACCGATATGGTCTAAATATGGTTGCCAAATTTTCAGAAAGGTGTTATATCGTTTTCTGAGACAATAGGTGATTTTTTCCAGAGGGATACAACTATTCATCTCTATCTATCTATTCATTCAACAGACCACCTATCAATAAGAAGAGGGGAGTCAGAGTTCCATGATTCTGCAATGCACTTCTTAGCCACACATAGAGCAACTTCAATAAATTTGAGCTGTGCATTGTTCAAAGAGCGGCGAATACTTGTAAAGTTCCCCAATAAACAAAGTTCAGGGTCCACTGGAACATTTATTCCTGTGATCTTGGTTAAAGTGGAACAGATATCATGCCAGAAGGGTCTAACTTCCATACACAGCCAGGTACAGTGCAAAAAGGAACCAACTTCAGCATCACATCTGAAGCACATTTCCGACAGGTTAGATTTGAATTAATGTAATTTTTCTGGGGTAAGGTATTATTGATGTAGAATATTATAGTTAATCAATCTATACCGGGCATTGATAATAGTTTCAAATAAAGTTCTTATGATCTTTATGGCTTCTCATGATTTCACTGTATGACAAGTATTTTATGTCTGGTGTGTGAAGGAAATTTGGTACTTCCTGTCATGGTGGTACAAGAAGTAGGCGGCGACCTACTTGATATTCAAGACACAAGGCATTGTGGGAACTGACTCTGTGAATTTAGCTCTGATAACACCATGATTGAGGGGAACACAGATGAGTGGGGTCTGTCCTGATGTGAGGTACAGGGCAGGAAGATAGAGCTGCTTTGAGTCTTGCTGAAAAGTGCAACAGTCATAAGTCGTGCGGTGTACGGGGCTTTGTTGTACTGTAAAAGAGCCATTCGGGATTGTGCGGTGTATGGAACACGAATGTGCTAATAAAACTTGCTGAACAGAGAATTGAGTGCTTTGTGTTTGGCCAGCTCACCCATTAACTAAAAAATACATAAAAGATATACAATATAAACATAAACATACACCTACTTAGGCAAGTAAATGTAAAGAAAAAAAAAAAAGATATAATGTAAAAATATATCAGGAAATTCTATATTAAAAAGACAGTTTGCCGAATCAAAGCATTAAATTATAGCCACTTGGATTAAATGTTTAGGAATAATTGGTCACATTTTGTCCTGTTGGATAGTGCTGATGTGTTTCTGCTCTTGTGACTTTCCCTCCAACTCTGTGCTGTTCCCCTCCTGGTCAGATTCCTGTGTGCCTCGCTGCCTCGTCTTTGTTCGTCCAGTTCCTGAGTCCTTCCACATGCTCAGCCCTCATGTCCAGCCAGCTCCCTGCCTCTTCAACTGTAAAATAACCTCTTTTTGCATATATTTCTCTGCTCTGGGGTCCAAACAGAAGCAGAATCCTAACACAAATAGAGTAATTATCACCCAGCTCGTATTAAACCTACTTTCCAAAGATCTCTTACTTCAATAAAAGTACTGATAGCACACTGTGAAATTACTCCACTACAGTAAAAGTCCTGCATTCAAAACTTACTGAAGTAAAAGTACAAAAGTATCAGCATCAAAATGTACTTAAAGTATCAAAAGTAAAAATACTCACTATACAGAATGGACCCACTCAGATTGTCCAAATATATGATTGTATTATTATTTTTGATGCATTTATGTAAGCTTTAATTTACTGTTTACTGTCATTTTAACTACTCAAAAACTTTTATGTGGTTTAATTAATGAAAATGCATAATTTTAAATTGATAATGTTTTTCATGTTAAATCTCAACCTGAAAAGTATGCTGGCAGCTAAATGTAGTGGAGTAAAAAGTACAATATTTGCCTCTAAATACAGTGAAGTAGAAGTATAAAGTTACACAAAATGAAAATACTCAAGTACAATTTTTAGGTGCTTGTGGTTTTCTTAAGTACAGTACTTTAGTGACTTAGTTGCATTCCACCACTGATCTTTATCTGTGAGGGCAACAAGCTACACATACAGAAAAGTAAATGAATTATCTTTGACACCTTCTTACAAGAAGCAAGATTTCTAATGGTGTGATCCATTTGAACAGGAAAGTTGCATTTCACCCTCTGCTGTAGGACTCCTGACTCAGTAAATCTGTTTTAAACACAGAACTGTTCAACTTGAACCTGTGGATACGTTGCTCTAGTGTTTGTATGCACAAAATACCACATAATAGGTTGTTATTATAATAGGTTGGTATTGCTAACGATGGCTAGGAAAAAAATCCTACTCTCCTCAGCCCTTAAAAATAATGTTGGAGCACTGTCCTTCCTGCCCCTGACTTGTTATTTCCGAGGTGAATAACGCAGCATAATTAATCTCTCTTGGAAAACTGCTGAAAAGGTCAACAGCTGAGAGAAATGTCCTGCTGTCTTTCAGTTAAAAAGAAGGAAATCTGTTAAAGTGTGAAGATTGTTTATATATTATATTAAAAATGGTGATTTGCATGATGTGCTTGCCTCAGTAGAAGTAAAAAAAAGTGAACTTGAATTTATATTGTGCCAACAAAGAAGCACATGGTGATTGTGGAACTTGTTTTCTTTGTTTAGTTTAGATTGATTCCTGTGCACCAAGCTGGAATCAGGACATTTAGCCTTTGCAAAATGAACTGGATCAGAGGAGAAAAAGCTTCCTGTCTGACCTTCTCCTGACCCGTTGTGACCCAACCCTTACCTTTGTCATTTTGGTAGTAGTTATGTGGTGAATGTATTTTTTTAGGCTTGTCGTAATAGTAAGGTTGCCACATTTGGTGCAGCACCATTGTGGCTGAACAGAAGCGTATACTTAAACCTTTGCTCACCAGCTGCAGATCTGGCAACGCACACTAACCACTGCACAGAAGAACTGAACAGATATCTGTTCAGAAAAAGTTATAGTGTGTAACTCCCCTTATACTGATTCAACTATAAAAATTAAGCCTAAAAAAAGTTGGAAATAATATCAACAACAATTTTGAGTTAGCATTGATACGCTAATGGCTACTCTTGTAGCTGTAACAAGCAGCGCCGCTAGCATCAGTTAGCCGCTAGCATCAGTTAGCCGCTAGCTTTCACTAATGACCGAATTTCCCAACAAAGAAATAAGAGTTATCAGAACTATTGTCCCTTGTTGTGAACCCCAACTTAAAGATATCAGTAACAACAACTCACCAACTTGTTTTTGAGCAGACAACTGGCTTCCTTTGTTGTGCTAACTTACATTATTGCCCTAAATGTCAATAATTTATATTTCCAAGTTTTACCAACTTAAATCACTGTTTTAGGCCAAAAAATACAAGTTGGCTTTTTTGCAGTGTACTAAGTGTGCACTATATTTGAACCAGCTCTGAGGGTTAAAGAGCCAAGGCAGCTGATTTCACTGCCTCCAACTCTGCACACAAACATGAAGGAGGTATTGATCTACTAAGACTCTTTTTTTTTCACTTTTATCAGAGCAAAGTGGTAAAATCAGACTTAAAATGAACCATAAACTAAACTACAGCAGTTGTTTCTACCACTTTCTATTTGACCTTTTGAACTCCAGTGATTTGTAGTGTTTTTGTTCCCTGCTCTGACCTTTTATGACCCTTTAAAACGTTCCAAATGTATTCCAACAGTAAATCATCACTGCTCTCACCTCAGTTTGTGTCCTGTGAACATGCTCCTCTAGCAGAGCATCATGTAGCGTGGTCCATGCAGCTACGTATCTGTGCCTCAGGTCGTACCTGATGATGTCCCTGCTGAAGGCTCGGTTGTAGTAGAACGCTCCGTTAAACACCACGTGGCCCGTTCCAGTGAAGCTGTAGGGAAGCTTGTATGAGTTACTGGTCTGACCTGAGCAGGAAGAACACACACAACATACAGGCAGCTGGTTAGTTAGGCTGGAACCATCACTCAACTATGACCAAGGTTATAATTGTTTTGGATTTTTCATTAGTTTTAGTTTTAATTTCGTTGTCAATTTTTGTTTTCAAATTCAGTTAGTTTTAGTTAGTTTTCAGAGTGATTTCGTTAGTTTTAATTAGTTTTTATTTTTTGGAAAATGCTTAGTTTTAGTTTAGTTTTTATTAGTTTTCATGTTAGTTTTAGTTTTTTTGTAATGGGGTATTTGTTGGGTCCAGATTCAATAAGGTCACAATAAATGTTTCCTTTGTTTCCTTTGTCTGATCCGTCTCAGCCCCAATAAGTTTATTAAGACATAAAACCAAATAGATGAAATAGATTTCATATCAACCAAAAGAATTACATATGAAAAAAGTTAACAAAGACGAAAACTAAGGACATTTTCACTATAATTTTAGTTAGTTTTAGTTAGTTTTGTAACCACACAGTACAGTTTCAGTTAGTTATCGTTTTTTTAAAACTCTTGATTTTATTTTTATTTCAGTTAACGAAAATGTTTTTTCAATTCTAGTTTTTGTTATTTCGTTAGTTTTCGTTAACTATAATAACCTTGACTATGACAAATATATATATAAGCTTTAATAAACAAGTTTCATTTTTTATTTTTTTTTCATTTTATTAATTCTTCTTTTCAAACCGAAAAAAATAAATAAACATAAACTAAAACAGCGTAGGCTAGATGCATATACATATTCATACACATACTCACATAGACACCATTAAACAGATGTCCATAAACATATAAACATTTACACACATACAGTATATAAAGCCCTATACATATACATGCATCTGCCCCGTTTAAGTAATAAGATAGAAATAAGAACCAGTTAACTTAATATTCAATATGCATTACCTTACCATTACAGACATTACCAGTCTTTCTCCAAACCATGAAGTCATGTAGCTGCAACAGATGCTTCTAACTGCCAACAGCTCCGTTACCTGTTTTGAAGGTGTCCATGTCTCGGAACTCCAGGAGGTTGTTGCCATAGTGACCATTAGTAACGTAGACGACGTTGCCATGGCCGCGAGCGTCTCTCATCCAGGCTCCCTCACTGAGGCCGTAAGAGTTCTGCTCCACCGGTTCAGAGAGGCTGGCCACCGTGTCCTTACACACCGCTGCAGGGACCAACATGGAGAATCATGATTAGTATCAGTCATCAAATGTTAACATAAGAAAATAAGTTTTATGGTTCAGAAGATTTGCAAGAGTCACAACTTCAGTGCAAAAGTAAAAAACAAATCATAGTTTGCATTATTCACTCTAGCTCTTTGGCTTTTGAGAGATTTGATACAAAAATCCCACTAAATCTCAACTGTGTTCATATCTCTGACAAAAGAAGCAAGCGTACAGATCTATACATTAAGGAAAGAAGGAAACACAAAGTCTAAGCAATAGAAACCCAAAGACCTGATAATTAGAGTCAACATGTGTCCTAATAAGTGACTCTTTAAATAATACTCATGTTTATTTTGTTGCAAAGTATAGCAATGATGATCTTTTTTTGTACAAGTTTGATCTTGCTTCCAAGCTTTTGGCCTGTAGTGTATATATATAAATATATATATATACACTACAGGCCAAAAGTTTTAGAACACCCCAATTTTTCCATTTTTTTATTGAAATTCAAGCAGTTCAAGTCAAATGAACAGCTTGAAAGGGTCCAAAGGTAAGTGGTGAACTGCCAGAGGTAAATAAAAAAAGGTAAGCTTAACCAAAACTGGAAAATAATGTACATTTCAGAATTATACAAGTAGGCCTTTTTCAGGGAACAAGAAATGGGTTAACAACTTAACTCTATGGAGTCTTGGGCTATTTTGTCTATTTTTGAATTCTTTTCATGTCTTTGTAAGTCATTTAGTGTCTTTTTAGTAATTTTGTGTCTTTTTGTGTCTTTTTTTAGTAATTTTGTGTCTTTTTTTAGTCCTTTAGTCCAACATAAAATGTGATTTTGAATCTTTTTTTTACTTTCAAAACACTATCATGCTCAATAAAGAATTTTAAATGTTGCAAATGTGCATTAATTTCAGAGTAAACTGAGACATTAAACTGCATAATTTTCAATTAAATTCTGGAAAAGTTGGTGTCTTCTAAAACTTTTGACCAGTAGTGTATATATATTTATATATATATATATCTACCAGGCTTTTTGGTGGTCTTTGGTTGGTCAGCAGGACTCTCCGTCCAGCTGAGTCCACTCTTGGGTCTTGGTGGAGGTTGGGCCCTGAGAGACGCATCAGTCGGTGGAGCTTTATTGTCTGAGATGGTGGTTTGCTGATTGGCGGGCCTGGTGGGCTGAATAGTGGTTTGTTGGGAAGTAGTTGGGTTCAGTTTGGTCGTTGTTGGTTTTGGAGTCGTTGTTGTTGTTGGTACCACGGTGGTTGGTCCAGTTGTTGGTAGAATGGTGGTTAATTCAGTTGTTGGTACCATGGTGGTGGGAGCTGCTGTGCTTGTCGTTGTGGTTTGTTGGGTGGTAGTTGGTGGAGCTGTTGGTGGCTGTGTGGGTGACACTGAGCTCAGCACTAATCTGGATTCATCAAGGAGACTAACAGTGGTTGGAGGTCTTAGAGTCCTGGTCGGGGAAGTCCTGGTAGGGGGCTTCTGGTCCCAGATCAGTGCGTCAGTATTTGCAATAGTTGCTGTAAAAGAAGTAAGATGAGAGACAGAAGAGGAGAGGGACAGTTATATGTTAAGAATTATTCTTATTCAGACAGTTCTATTTGCCTATTATAGCTGTTAGTTTTGCACATTATGTTTTATATTAACAATGTATAATAACCACCTTTCTGCTCATTGTTTGGGCTGACCAATGGACATTAAACATCTTCCTTGTTACTGACTGGATAAATATGTATCACACCATAAATCGATCATTATCTTTAATATTTTAGGCACAAAACACAATTGACAAGGCCTTTTGTAGGAGTCATGCAGTTTTTCACTCATGTACAGTCATGGAAAAAATTGTTAGACCCTTGTTTTCTTCAATTTCTTGTTCATTTTAATGCCTGGTACGACTAAAGGTTAATTTGTTTGGACAAATATAAAAATAACAACAAAAATAACTGATGAGAGTTTAATTTAGAGCTGATATCTAGACATTTTCCATGGTTTTCTTGATAATGATTTAGGTTATTATGAAGAAAACCATGGAAAATGTCTAGATATCAGCTGTTAAATTAAACTGCAATGAGCTATTTTTGTTGTCATCATTATAACATGTACACATGTACCTTTAGTTTTACCAGGCATTAAAATGAACAAGAAATTGAAGAAAACCTACAATTATTACCCAGATATTTATCTGAACTCTACAAAGTATTTTAGCAGCTTTCTGCTTATTGTTGGAGTTGACCTTTGGACATTAAACATGTGACTTGTTACTGACTGGATGTATACGGAGCATCACACCATAAATCGATCATTATCTTTAATATTTTATGCACAAACACAATTGACAAGACCTGTTGTAGGAGTCATGTGCAGTTTTTCACTCGTTTATAAGTGAGAGAAAGTTAAAGCCCGTCATGTTGCAGCTCATGGAGGTGTTTGTCCAAACTGTTAATTCCATCCGACCCAGAGATCTGAACCATTGTCACGTTCTTGCTGTCAAAGACATTATTACCGAATTTCCCTTCGGGGATGAATAAAGTAATCTATCTATCTATTATCCATACCACAGCAGAGAGAGGAGGTGCAGAGGAGGAGCCCGGCTGATGCACTTCTTAGATTTATGAGAGGAAATTGGACAATTTATGGAGCAGAAAGGAAAACCAGTGTTGGAATTACAGGCTGCAGAAAAATCAGCCCAGGCCCTTTTGCATTGATGGTGGATATTAGAGACACTGATGCAAGGCTACAACAACACTGTCCCACAGTATAATGATAGCATCTTGGATTGTGGAGACGCAGCTGTTGGCGGTAAGTGGCGAGTTTCCCACTTCATATAAACTCTGCTTCAGGGGCACTGAATAAAAAAACAATGGAAACTCATCGTGGTCATATTTAAAGATGCTGAACATTGTGTAAAATATTGTCCACGAGCAGCTTCACTACACAATGATCTGTATCTGTTTAAAACCATCACGGTGGAACCTTACTGTTAAGTATGTAAACATACTGTAAATGCATTTTAAGTGCATTATTTTCCTGTTCATCTTTGCAAATGTTTAATTTATCTGCACATTATTTAATTAAATTTCCTGCAAATGTTTAATTTCTCAGTTTGAATCCAATTTCTTTGCAAATTTTTAAATATTTGGTAACGCTTTATATTAAGGTCCTTGTAATAACCATTAATTAACAAGTAATAAGGCCCTTGTAAGTCCTTACAAGATGCTTATTAACATTATTGTGTGTTTATAAGCTCATATAACTGTTAATAATAGCATTACAAACACCCATGACCCACCCATTATGTCTTTGCCATGCCTTTATTAATCTTATTTTGTTTGCTTATTGATATCAAAATATACTTTATTGCTCATCTATTATAAGTTAACTATAAGTTAACTATGCTTTTTGCAACTACCGGATCTAAAGCGAGAACAATGCCTTATTACTTGTTAATTAATGGTTATTAAGGACCTTATTATAAAGCCTTACCAAATATTTTAGCAAAGGTTTTATTGTAAAATCAGACTCATCATAGATTCATCCATCTATCTATCTATCTATCTATCTATCTATCTATCTATCTATCTATCTATCTATCTATCTATCTATCTATCTATCCACCCACCCACCCACCCATCCATCCATCCATCCATCCATCCATCCATCCATCCACCCACCCATCCATCCATCCATTCTTCCATCCATCCATCCATCCATCCATCCATCCATCCATCCATTCTTCCATCCATCCATCATCCATCCATCCATCCATCCATCCATCCATCCATCCATCCATCCATCCATTCTTCCATCCATCCATCATCCATCCATCCATCCATCCATCCATCCACCCACCCACCCATCCATCCATCCATCCATCCACCCACCCATCCATCCATCCATCCATTCTTCCATCCATCCTTCCATCCATCCATCCATCCATCCACCCACCCACCCATCCATTCTTCCATCCATCCATCCATCCATCCATCCATCCATCCATCCATCCATCCATCCATCCATTCTTCCATCCATTCTTCCATCCATCCATCTATAAAACACATTTATTTAAACAACATTTATATTACAAGCAAATTGCTACAATGTCACATTTTTGCCCCACTGGCAAAAAAAACCCATTGAAACAAAGTTCCAATGACCCTGATAGTCAAAAAGATCAGAAACAACCCGACAATGAAATCTGATGCATCTTTGCTGAATTATTGTGTGCAAAGTTACAAAAAAAATCACCAGGCGGAAGATGTTTGTTCAGAAAACATCCATCCAATGTGGTTTTCTTTGACATTATTTGAAGTATTTCCATAATAAATGTATGTTTCCACTCACTATATCTTCCTCTCACTCTCTCCTCCTCCTCCTCCTCCTCCTCTCTGAAGCTCTCCTGCTGCTCCGCCTTGTAGAAGGTCACGCCCCGGACCACCTTCACGGGCTGCTTGGCCTCCGTCTTCTCTCTGCTGGTCTTGGTCTTGTTCCTGGTCGGCTGTTGTTGCTCCAGACCGTCTTGTTGTTGGTTCTTCTTCAGCTGACCTTCATAATTCTTCTGAAAGACACAGGATTTTCAATAAATTATTAATCTCTTTTTAAACAGATGAGACATGTGATTCTGTCTTCTGATTGACAGGTAATACCTGCTTGTTGGCGAAGGCACCTGCTCCACTTTTCTGTCCTGCACGCTCCAAATCATTCACTTTCTTTTTCTTCTGCTGGGCCTTCTTCTCTTTCTCCTTTTCTTTGGCTCGCTCCTTCACACGTTCTTTTTCTCTCGCTCTCTCAGTGAAATTACGGGCAAAAGCCTGGAGAGCACACATGATGACAGGGCGTTACCAGTCCACCCTGAGAACAGTTCACATGGCAGAATACAATAATACACCAGTGGTGCTAGAGTGGTTTCTATCAAAGTAATCCTTGACATCTCCAAAGTGCTTTGATATTCAAATCTGCTGCATGCTGAAAGAGAAATGAGAGAACTTGTCGGGAGAACGGGGTCTGTGTCTGTGTGTGTGTGTGTGTGTGTGTGCGTGTGTTTGTGTGTGTTTGTGTGTGTGTGTGTGTGTGTGTGTGTGTGATCTGTGTGTGTGTGTGTGTGTGTTGTTACGGCTGGCTGCCGTTCTTTATTTTATTGTTTCTCCAAATTACTCTACTATTTATGTAAAGTGATAGTGAGGTTGCCCGGAGTTGGTTGGCCCTTCTGGAGCTGTGAGACCGCCTACTTCCTGGTTCTACTGCCTCTACTTGTCTGTGATTGGTGCGGCGGAGATTCCTGTAAGTCAGCCAATCAGGACTTCAATCAACAGGCTGCACCTTATAAAAGGCTCATGTGTCCACAGTTCATGGCGGCTGTGAGACAGTGAGCAGTCTGCCTTTGCTGTTGGGTTATATCAATTTGTGTAAATTAGGAGTATTGTATTAGTGTGTGTTGCAGCAGTATTGTTTGACTGTCTAAGGGGTTTCAGACAGTGTGTTTTCTTGGACTTTTTGTAAATGTTGTAGATTGTCAATTTGTTAGATAAAGAACACCAAGAGTTTGGACATCCTTTGTTTAACTCTTAGTTTGTTTTGTTGGTTTGTGAAAGCTTATGGGTGCTGACCTCCTTCTGTTTCTTAGAGTTCTCTTTAAGCCAAGAGTTTGGTAATTTAATTTATTTTATATTGTATTGCCTATTGTCAGCCCCATACAGCCTCTTTTCGTTAAAGTTTGTTGTATAAAAGTTTTCTCTTACTGGTTAATAAACACCTGATTTAACCAGAACCTCCCAGTGTTACGTTCCACCTCAATTCTATTCCTTTTTCACATGTTACAGCTCACAAAATCGAGCCGTTTCGTAACAGTGTGATCTGTGTGTGTGTGTCTGTGTGTGTCTGTGTGTGTGTGTGTGTGTGTGTGTGTGTGTGTGTGTGTGTGTGTGTGTGTGTGTACCTTCTCCATGTTGTCCACCCTCCTCAGCAGCTTGGTGGTGACAGAGTTGAGTTTCAGCAGGTCCAGTCCGTACAGAGATCCCTCCAACAGGTCGATGATGGTCGCCAGCTGGACATGTCAACATAGAGGGGACACACACCAAACACAGGACGTAGAAACACAAGACGGCCAGACATTCTCAACAAAACAGAAAAATACTGGCATAGAACAGCACGAGATAGGCAAAAGTGGGGAGAGCGGGGGAAGGCCTACGTCCAACTATGGACCTTTACAGGCTGAAATAATGATGATGATTGGGATGAAATAAGTAAAATCAAGGTTCATCATTTAAAAAAAGCTTTCATGTCCTTGAGGAGCAAATTGCTTTACAGACAGTCCAAAGTTCAACGAGTGATGTCCAAATAAAGCTAAAACCTGAAGTTTTTCTGGAAATTCAACAGAAGTGTCAACGCTTCTACTAAATAATAGATTTTTCAGCCTCTGTAGCAGATAGAAATGAAATTCAAAAAGTATCTGAGAGCTTATACAAATACTACAAAACGACATATCCACTTTCCAGGCTTCAATGGGTTAACCCCTTAGGTTTCCACCTCATTCTACAGGGGGTTGTGACAGTGGGACAGAGGGAGATAGCAGGTGAACAGTAGATGCTATGAACAAGTGGTGGAGACCATCTGAATGCTGGGAACCTGGAGATTAAGCTCCCTATGTGTCATAATAATAACATAACAACTATAAACATCTATAATCTCAAACGTGTACACTAGAGGTGTGGATCCCCAGAGGCCCCACGAAACGATTTTATCCCCGTACTTGATTCACAATACAGTATTATTGTGATTTTAAAGCCAAATTTAAAAAGTCTAAAGTTAAGATACGTCTTAAGTTTGCTTTTAAAAATATGAACAGTCTCTGATTTTTAGTGCAACACAAATACAAACAACACATCGTACACAACAAAGCACAAGACACAGATCATATCCTCCAGATATCACAGATACAGCTCGCAGTTCAAACTCTACATGACCTGAACTAATCTCTTAGAAAAACAGTGAAAGTGACTTTGTGTGTGTGTGTGTGTGTGTGTGTGTGTGTGTGTGTTTACCTTGATGTCGTCTCTGCTGGCCTCTTGTAGTTTCTTGAACCTGTACTCTCCCTCACAGGGGTTAACAGCTGACGGTGGAGCCATACACACACACTGCTGACAGTCTGTTCCCTTAGTGATGGTCTCTACGGTGTAATGATCCTGGGACAGCGATGCTGGGTCGCTGTCATGGATACGGCTGCAGTCGGAGCGTTTGATTGGTCGAACAACACAGCGGCACACACAGTCGGAGCCCGAGGACACCGTCTTTACTTTGTCGTAATCACCCAGCAGCTGAAAGAACAAAAGAACACACAAAGTTTATTTTTCTGTATCTTTCTCAGCTAACTCAGGCTGTCTCCTTCTTGTCTCTATACTGACCTGTAAAGCCTCACTGCAGTAACTACACTTTTTGGTCGAAATTGAGTTATAACTAAAAATGAACTCCTTAATGTCTGTTTTATCGTGTGACAAAGTTTTAGATTTCAATTTTGCTTTATTGCAGAGAAATCATTATAGAAAAATTACAATAATTACAAACTCCAACTCAAAACCAAAGCAGACCACAGTAACTTCACTTGACTGACTTTGCATTACTACTAAACCTTTTACAGCAATGCAAAACCAGAGTGCAGTAACTACATTTTTGGGGTCAAAGGTCAAATAAATCGTCATGATTTTTGAGCATAAAAATTACATCATCATTGTAGAAATAAGTGTTATATCACTGACCTACCTATAACCCATTTGGCTTGTAAGTTAAAAACATTAAAAAACTTTAAAGCAGTTTTCTCAGTTTAACCCTTTAGTTGTATAGTAGGTCTAAAACTGAGAAAAACTACTTTATGTTTTTTTTAAAACATTTTTTAATTGGCAAGCCAAATGGATTATATGTTTACATTATTATTTCTCTGAAATAAAGTAAAATTGAAATCTAAACCTTTGTCACACAATAAAACAGACATCAAGGAGTTCATTTTTAAGTTATAACTCAATTTCGACCAAAACTGTAGTTACTGCAGCTAGGCTTTGTAGAGCAGAATAGACCTAGAATATACACTACGGGTCAAAAGTTTTAGAACAGCCCAATTTTTCCAGTTTTTTATTGAAATTCAAGCAGTTCAAGTCCAATGAACAGCTTGAAAGGGTACAAAGGTAAGTGGTGAACTGCCAGAGGTAAATAAAAAAAGGTAAGCTTAACCAAAACTGAAAAATAATGTACATTTCAGAATTATACAAGTAGGCCTTTTTCAGGGAACAAGAAATGGGTTAACAACTTAACTCTATGGAGTCTTGGGCTATTTTGTCCATTTTTGAATTCTTTTCATGTCTTTGGAAGTCATTTTGTGTCTTTTTTTGGTCATTTTGTGTCTTTTTTTAGTCATTTTGTGTCTTTTTTTGGTCATTTTGTGTCTTTTTTTGGTCATTTTGTGTCTTTTTTAGTCATATTGTGTCTTTTGGTGTCTTCTTTTAGTAATTTTGTGTCTTTTGGTGTCTTCTTTTGACATTTTGTGTCTTTTTTTAGTCATTTTGTGTCTTTTTTTAGTCCTTTAGTCTAACATAAAATGTGATTTAGAATCTTTTTTTACTTTCAAAACACTATCATGCTCAATAAAGAATTTTAAATGTTGCAAATGTGCATTAATTTCAGAGTACACTGAGACATTAAACTGCATCATTTTCAATTAAATTCTGGAAAAGTTGGTGTGTTCTAAAACTTTTGACCAGTAGTGTATGAAGCAGAAATACTTGCAGCATGGTGATGATGTTGAGTTTCTCCCTGAGAAGAAGAAGAAGATCGCTCCGGGCGTTTACAAACAGCCACTTTTGGTTTGGAGCACGTACAGTCTGAAGGATGTTACATAACTAACCACCAGAAGGATGCAGCCTGTTGCCGTGGTGAACACACACACACACACACACACACACACACACACACACACAGAGCCTGGGTCTGATTTACACGCCATTTAAGCTGAACTGACGAATTGTTGGGTTTGGATTGTGCATGAGGAAAATAAAGTATATAGTTCTTGTTATGCAAGTAAACACTTCTGTCTAATATGATTACTTGAATGAGATATTTAAGGTTTATAGTGCAAAAGGAAACCAAAAATGTTTCCAAAAATGCACAAGTGCTTTGAATTCTCATGTGGTTTTTTCACTTGAAGTGGATGGAAATTTTTCTTGAGTTCACCAAGCAGCCCAACGACTCAGCTGAGATCTGAGATCAGATGAGAGGAACATTTAACTGCTCTTTGGTTTAATCTGCTCGTTTAATCTGATACTTCCACACATTATCAGGGTAATCATTCTTTAAGCATATAACATGGCCCATACAAATCTCCATGTTAACTGAACTTGTGAATAAAGTATATGAAATCTTTCCTCTACTAGTTTTGTACATTGGTGGAATGTAACTAAATAAATATACTTAATTACAGTTGACATTATTGTACTCATATATTTCTAGTACTAACCCTACTACATTGTACTTTTTTCTCCCTTTACAATTATTTGAAAGCTTCAGTTATAAGATAATTTGTCTATTAAGATTATTCACATATAATACATGCACTGTATATGACCTATATTAATATATGTCCGACCGCTTAGGAACTGAGTTGGAAATTACATAAATAAATGGCCAAAATGAACATATCTATTCGATTAAAATAATCATCTAGTGATATTCTCAATAGTTTTAAAACATCCCTTGACCCAGAAAATGTAGATTTTGACACCAAGATTGACCTTCTAATCGGCTTGGAAGATATATTGGTTCTCATAGACTTCATATGGCTGCCATCTCGATGTAGTGGCTCCCACCCCAAAATTGAAACTTATGATGATGGAGATCATGTGGAAAAAATGTGGTGCTTTTGTCCGCCGTGCCTCGTCCCCATTCTTCTCAAATCTGGCCCTAAAGAAGGTATAAATCAGCTAATAAATGATATAATATTTAGCTACCCAGTAAAGAAAACAGTTGGAATTCTGCACAATGAGTACTTTTAGGCTACTTTTGGAACTTTAAGTGTTGATGTCAATGCTACCATTTTGAATGCAAGACTTATCCTTGCAGTATTTCTACAACACAGTATTTCTAGATATCTGAGATATCTAGAAATACTGTGTATTTCGCGACCCCAATTGGGGTCGCGAGATGATTTCTGGGGGTCGCCAAATCATTTTGGAAGTCAGCTCTGTCTCCACTGTGTTAAAGTGTTCATGTGTTAATGTGTTTTAGTCTTTTTGTCATTTTGTGTCTTTTTTGATCATTTTGTGGTCATTTTGTTTCCTTTTTTGGTCATTTTGTGTCTTTTTTTAGTCATTTTGTCTTATTTTGGTCATTTTGTTTCTTTTCTGCGTCATTTTGTTTCTTTTCTGCGTCATTTTGTGTCTTTTTGGTCATATTGTTTCCTTTTTTGGTTATTTTGTGTCTTTTCTTTGTCATTTTGTGTGTTTTTTTTAGTCATTTTGTCTTTTTCTGGTCGTTTTGTTTCTTTTCTGTGTCATTTTGTGTCTTTTTTTGGTCATCTTGTGTCTTTTTTTGTCATTTTGTGTCTTTTTTAGTCATTTTGTGTCTTTTTTTGGTCATCTTGTGTCTTTTTGGTCATTTTGTGTCTTTTTTGGTCACTTTGTTTCCTTTTTTTGGTCATGCATGTTAAATTGGGGGTCGCTGCAGTAACTAACCTGACTGATGATGTTCTCCTGGTTGTCCAGCTCGTCCTCCAGCGGCTCGGCTGTGGGCTGCGGAGCTCTCTCCTCCTCTCTCCCCGGGGACTGCTGCTCCCTCCCCCGCAGACTGTCCTCCACTGTAGCCGCGGGGGGAGCCTCCCTGGTCGGCTTACCCGGCTCTGCTGCTCCTTTCGGCTTACCCAGCAGCGTCTCTGCGCTCCGGACCGACTCCAGAGCATCCAGAGCATCCAGAGCGCTCACAGCGCAGCAGAAGATCACCAGAGACAATCTGCGCCACATGTCTCCACACCAGCAGAGGACAATGAAGAAACTAGAGCCAGGTAATGATCAGGTAGCTGGAGCCAACAATGGCCGAGCAGGTCCAGTCAGTCCTCAGTCCTCCAAACAAAACAATAAGTGAGAGTTTTCCAGAGTGTCCATGGGTCCTCAAACGCGTCTCAACATCTCCACGCGCCGAATGGATGCTGCTCCAAGTCTGACATGGAGAATAAAATACACAGCAGACCAGTGCACTCGGGTTAGTTTCAAAAAGTTTGTCATTAAAGGGATAAAAAGGGATTAAAATTAAAAATTGTTCACAAAGGCCTATAAAATAGTAGAGACAAAGGAGGCCGGTTCGCTTCCATGCGACGTGTCGCCGGTAAGATGGGACAGACCTCCACACCGGAGCCGGTCCAGACCAGGACTGAGTCTGAGCCAGGGAGGGAGGGAGGGAGGGGGAGAGAGAGAGAGAGAGAAACGGAGGGAGAGAGAGAGAGAGAGAGAGAGAGAGAGAGAGAGAGAGAGAGAGAAACAGAGAGAGAGGGAGAGAGAGAGAGAGAGAGAGAGAGAGAGAGAGAAACAGAGAGAGAGAGACACACACACACACACACAGAGAGAGAGAGAGAACCTCTTCAGTCTCTCTATCCAGCTGTTGGACACAGTCAATAATCCCTTTAAGTAGCCTACC
This sequence comes from Centropristis striata, assembly GCF_030273125.1. NCBI lineage: Eukaryota > Metazoa > Chordata > Actinopteri > Perciformes > Serranidae > Centropristis > Centropristis striata. Next base: position 38,110,357 of record NC_081527.1, read on the forward strand.
TTAAACCTTAAATACACTGTGTATTTAATGTTGTACACTGTGAATGATATACCATCCTCTTCTGTGTAATTAATTCACAATTCCTTCAACCACTACCAAATATAAATATGATAATTTGATTATACTTTTATTCATCATTATTAATCAGTGTTCAAAATTGATAGTTTAGTAAATGTATGAAACTGATTTAGGTGAATTGGCTATATTTTTCTGTTTTACAGATGGTGCCCCAATGAGCTATGACTTAGAGAAAATAAAGTCATATAATTTATTATAATTAATAATTATTTATGATAGCCATCTTACCAAACTATTGAACCTGCAAGATCCACACAAGTCTTGCTCAGGTTCATCCTTACATATTTTATATCCTTAAGGGAGGGAAAGCATTTATGATAACGCCCTTTTATTTACATATTTGACGCCCTATTCAAGGTATCATTCATTCATAAATGAGGCATCCTAAATTCCCAGCAACCATTAGTCATTTTTGTCTGTCATAAGGCATACATTCGAGTCGGCAACATGAAGCAGTCCAGTTGTAAATGCTAGAAAGTCTTGCATGAGAGCGTAGAACAATCTGGCAGTGAGTGTGTGAAGCAGGGGTTTATATACTGGCCTGATTGGTGATCAGGGGCAGCTGAGTGCATATATGCTAGGCGTCCCTAATTTGCAAAAGGCTAAACTTTAACTGGAAGCCACATGAGTTTCCCCATAACCATACAAGGTACCAATCAGTAAGTAAAAAACATTCACACAGCCATGGGATACTCAGACATGTAGACTGATCCACAAACAAGTGTTTACCCTGCTGAACATTTCAAATGTCTGCAGTGAAAAAGGTCTATGGTCCTGCCACACTGTAAAAAATAATCTGTTTAATTTACGGTAAAATACTGGCAGCTGTGGTTGCCAGAATATCCCCGTAAAAAATACAGTGAGTGGGTTTTCTACTGTAAAAAAAAATGTTTTTTTTTAAATGGACCTGCACTTATACACTGTAAAAAAAAATTGTAGAAATAACAGTAAAACACTGTCAATACTTCAGAAATAGGGCATAAAATTAAAAATTCTATATCACCATATTAGACTCTTTTAATTACCGTAAATCAAAGAATAGCACAAAACTTTTACTTTTTTCTGACATAAACTGGAAGAAACACACAGTTTTGCTGTAAAAAAAAATAATTTATGGAGAAATACCATGATGTGTGAATTAATGACACAATGACCCTAAAAATAACGGGAATATTCAGTCTAAATTACAGTTTTTGCTGGTTTAAATTTAGAAGAGAAAATCCATTCACTGTAATTTTTACGGTGAAGTTCTGGCAACCACAGCTGCCGGTATTTTACCGTAAATTAAACAGATTTTTTTTTACAGTGCGCAATTAGACTCATTAGACTTCTGAGTCTACGACACATTCAAATACACTGATGATGATTCAGTAATACACTGTTGTCAGACAGGTTGCAGAAGAAACCAAACGATGACACAAAACAGCATAAAAACACTGTGAAAGTTGAATTGCCAACAGTGTGTTTATACTGTTTATGTTCATTACTTTGGTATTAGGGAAGTCTAATATGACGTCATTTCTGAGTAACAAGAGATATCTTCCCTTCCATGTGTTCACCAGCAGATGGCGCTATTAGGGAGGCTGTGACACTGTGTGTGTGATGTTGTAGTTGGTGACAGATATCAGCATGTTCACCAGCAGGACCGCCCAGCTCACCACACACACACACACACACACACACAGACCGACTCACAGAGGAAATGCGCTGAAAAAAAAAAAGCTCTTGACACATCGGAGAGCTCATTAAGTTGACATGTGCAGCTTATAGGTTTCCTGTGTGTTCATGTACTGATAACTGAGCTGAGCTTTTCATTTGAGAAGAGGGAAATATATAAATACATTATGGGAGCATCTTCCTCTGGCTTGTTGGATGAGGCTAAAATCAGCAACATCAAAGGTAAAACTAAGACATCACTTCTTTGTTTCGTGGTTTATTCTGCAGCTTTGGACACTTTTTGTGAGTCGCCCGGGGATCCTAAAAACCTCAAATTCCAAATTTTCCATGCTGGCTTACGACTGTTTGACACTCATTGACACTGTCAGAGTGTCAAAGTTTATTCAATACGGTGATTTTTGGGGCTGTATGGTGGTGGTGTTGTAGTGTACTGTATTGTATTGTACATAATCATTTTCTTAATGTTAGTTTGTTTTAGCAAAGTGATAGACAGGAAACCCTGGGAGGGGTTGTGACATGCTGCAAAGGTCCCTGATGATTCAAAGTGAAGACCCTGTGGTTCTTTATATTTACCACCAGGACAGTTAGCATGACTTTATTTTCTCTTTGAATGTGTTATGAATAAAAATGAGTTTTATGCTGTAATCACAAATGATAAGTTATTCTTCTAAGTTAACTCTAAAGTGAATATAACAGTTTTAACCACGATGGTGTCCTATGTGAGTGGTTTTACTTATTCATACGTGTACATTCCCATACATGTTATCAGCTCAGAAACATCCTGTCACTAATCTCCCAGAATGTAATTACAGCCATTTCCAACTATTACACTATTATGGGTTGTCTGATCTGTATGAGGGTGTGTGTGTGTGTGTGTGTGTGTGTCAGTGTGAAAGATAAAAGTCCGGCTACAGACTAGTGAGCCAGCGATGGTGTGTTCATGGACATACACTGTAAACAAAATGATAAACAACAGATTATGACGAATCCACAAGAAGACACATCAAGCTCCTCCAGGTCAGGGAGTTCATTAATCCACCTCTTCTAACAGAAAAACAGATATTTGACATATAACATAACTCATACAGACCCTGTAAGGCAAGGCAAGTTTAATTGTATAGGACCTTTGTAGTGGAGTAATTTCACAGTGTGGTGTTAGTACTTTTACTGAAGTAAGCGCCCAGAATACTCCACAACTGCGGTAAATACGTCACCTTCTCACCTAGAGACGCCTGAGTGATGCACTTTAATGCTGCATTAGTTTTTTTTTTTTTTTTTTGGACACTTGGAGTGATACAAACTGAAAACACAACATGGATACATTATCAGCATACAGAGCTGTTATGGCTAACCAAAGAAAGAATATCTGCAAAACACGTCACTATGTTCACCAGCAATGTGAAAATAAGAAGCAAGGTTAATGAAAGTGAACTAAAACAGTAATGTATCAGAGTTTTTTACATACTAATGTATCAGAGTATTTTACATACTTGTGTCTAATGTGTCCAGAGGGGGACTTGAAATCACACTTATAGATTTGTGCAGCTTTAATACACGGTCGCTCAAAATATTTTTGACCTCTCTCCATGAATTGATTGTGACAATTTGATTTATTCTTGACAGATAAAGTCAAAACTTTATTAATCAATCTCTTCCAAACATCACAATCAAAAAATAAAGCACAGTTAACAGAGGATTGGGTCTGAAAACGGGTCTGAAAAAGTCTTGCAGCTCTATGGAATCAGCACAATCATGGCTAGAAGTGGGTACAACTTGTGTCTTTTGTGCAGTATAATAACATTTTTAATGTCAGAAATCATTAAAAAAATGTGAACAAAGAGTGAAAGGTGAATTTCTTTGCTATAGTATTTTTTTAAACATGGAATGAAATGTTATCTATATATACAACACTTTCCAAGTATCATGAATATTAGGGGGAGGAAATGGGGATTCCACATACTATACTGATTGAATTATTTACATTTTCAAGCCTCTTATCACACTGTGTCTTGTCCTCTCCTCTCTGCTCTGTGTAAACAGCCTGCTGTTCTGTCTGATTTTCAGGGAATATTTGTCATGTCAGGATCTGGTTATTCTAAACGGTTTATTTAGAAAAAAGTGATTTTGAAGAAATATCAAAATTCGTTTGGTTACCTATCACACACAGGGCCGGCTCTAGCCCATCTGGTGCCCTCGGCGAGATCCATTGGTGTTTAACAGCTCCACTTGCTGTTTCACGGAGGGTGGAACACCCATTTTTGTTTGCCCATGGTGCCAACCAGCTATATAATACAACAGTCTATCTATAAAATGATTAACTTCCGACTAAATTCGCAAAGAAGCCCAGCTGGAGACGCTAACAAAGTTAGAGACAAGAGAGACAATGAAAGTGCAAACCCCGAGAAAAATGTGCTTAACTGTGTTAAGCTAGCGTTGGTTATTTCAACCTAGCTAGCAAGCTAATACAAATGAAACGTCTTCACAAAAACGGCATTTAAAAAAAGATTGGGTCTTCTTCTCCTCCTCCTCTTTTCTTCTTTTTTGATACCGCGCACAAGAGAGCTTACATCACCTGCAAGATTTATCAAAACATAACGTGTCTGTCACTTGACGTAACCTGACCTCTGTGACACCGGTCTGACCGTCTAAAGGGGGGCAAGGCAATGACCACACGTCACATGACTCAGCACCACAAGTGACAAAAATGTCATTGTTTATCTGTTTCTTTATTTTTTTTTAATATTTATTATTTTCAAGACAGAACACAAAAGGAGGGCGACAATGGGAAAATTATTATATATACATTTTTTTTTTTTTTTTCTCCCTCGAATGTGACTGGTGGCGCCCCTCGAGCAGATGGCGCTCTTGGCGACCGCCTATGTCGCCTAGAGCCGGCCCTGATTACACACATGATGCATTCAAGGATTGTCGAAAAGTTTATACTCTGTGATGCCTAGCGTTGGTGCATTTTTTAAAAGAAAGTATAATTTTCAAACCCGCAGATGTTAAGGCAAAATCTATCACTTACTGTAACCACGTAACAAAGGTTTCTTGCAATAAATTAACAAGCTGATTATTCACTTTTGAGATGGAAGAAATAACATTTTAAAGGGACCAGGCATATCGAGATAAAAACATCTTCTTTTTTTAATGTCCATGTTTCTGTGTGTATCCAGGGCTTGTTGACAGCACGTTCCAGAGCTTCAGTGAGTTTTACAGACTGCAATATTCTGCAAGCTACATTGGACATGTACACCAGGAGGTGGAGCCTAAGAAAGAGGGGAGGAGCCTATTGCTCACAAAACGGGTAGGAGCTGCTCCTGCAAATCTGTCAATCAAACAACACGCAATAATCATCAATCAAGACGTTAAGTTAGAAGTTACATCAGTAAGTCTGTTTGTGTGTGTGTGTGTGTGTGTGTGTGTGTGTGTGTGTGTGTGTGTTTAGCCACAGTATAATCCAGAGGAGGTGCTGTACCAAGGCAGTGTGAAGTTCTCTTGCTGGCATGAGCAGGGAAAGAAATGCAAAGAGAGATACGTCGTCCTGAGGAGAGACTACAAAGTGGAAATACATGAAAACCTGGAGGTGACACTTGCACATACACATCCTCTCTCAACATATAAATAAATATACACTACTGGTCAAAAGTTTTAGAACACACCAACTTTTCCAGAATTTAATTGAAAATGATGCAGTTTAATGTCTCAGTGAAATTAATGCACATTTGCAACATTTAAAATTTTTATCGAGCATGATAGTGTTTTGAAAGTAAAAAAAAGATTCAAAATCACATTTTATGTTGGACTAAAGGACTAAAAAAAGACACAAAATGACTAAAAAAAGACACAAAATGACCAAAAAAAAGACACCAAAAGACACAAAATGACTAAAAAAAGACACAAAATGACCAAAAAAGACACAAAATGACTTACAAAGACATGAAAAGAATTCAAAAATGGACAAAATAGCCCAAGACTCCATAGAGTTAAGTTGTTAACCCATTTCTTGTTCCCTGAAAAAGGCCTACTTGTATAATTCTGAAATGTACATTATTTTCCAGTTTTGGTTAAGCTTACCTTTTTTTATTTACCTCTGGCAGTTCACCACTTACCTTTGGACCCTTTCAAGCTGTTCATTTGACTTGAACTGCTTGAATTTCAATAAAAAACTGGAAAAATTGGGCTGTTCTAAAACTTTTGACCGGTAGTGTATGCTGTCTGTGTTTCCACCTCTAGACTCTGAGTCGTGGATGTCCGGCCAAGTTGGTGCTGCAGCCGGTCGGGGCCAGCGTGTTCTCCTCAGAGAAGGAGTCCAGAGCTCACCTGGAGCACACCTGTGCAGGAATCCTCAACGGTAGAATTAATTAATTTATTCCTTATAGTAGTACCAACAATATCGCATGCTGGTTCACAGTTCATTCTACTACCAACAAGAATGGCCTTGGTAGGCTGGTCAATACTGCTGGAAGTGGGCAGGAAGGTGTTATGTCCCTGTATAACAGACAGGTCCTGAGGAAGGCTAGCGCCATCATGGATTGTCCTGATCATCTTCTTCACAATGATTAGAGCTCTTGCCCTCAGGCCGTCGTCTCAGGGCCCCTAGGTGGAGGACTAAAAGACTCCAGGTCTCATTTATACCAACTGACATTTATTTAACTAATAGAAAGTAGCCCTCTAACTGCTCATCTTCACCAGTCTGTTTCTTGCACATCTGCACATTGCACTTTTTACCTACACTAGGTAGTAACTCTCCATTTAGGGCATGGGTCTAAAACTCGCGGCCCGCGGGCCAATTGCGGCCCTCGTGATGATATTTTGTGGCCCCCACCTTGATATGAAAGTTTGGTCATTGTGTGTCTTTTTGAAGTAATTTAGGTTTTTTTCTGTCAATTTGTGTCTTTTTTATAATAATTTTGTGTCTTTTTTAGTAATTTTGTGTCTTTTTTGGTCATTTTGTGTCTTTTTTAAGTAATTTAGTTTTTTTCTGTAATTTTTTGTCATTTTGTGTCTTTTTTGGTCGTTTTGTGTCTTTTTTTAATAATTTGTGTCTTTTTTTAGTAATTTTGTGTCTTTTTTTGTGTCATTTTGTGTCTTTTTTAAGTAATTTAGTTTTTTTCTGTAATTTTTTGTCATTTTGTGTCTTTTTTGGTCATTTTGTGTCTTTTTTTAATAATTTGTGTCTTTTTTTAGTAATTTTGTGTCTTTTTTTGTGTCATTTTGTGTCTTTTTTAAGTAATTTAGTTTTTTTTCTGTCATTTTGTGTCTTTTTTCTTTTTAGTAATTTTTTCTCTTTTTTTGGTCATTTTGATACTGCCTCCAGTGGCCCCCAGGTAATTTGAGTTTGAGACCCCTGATTTAGTGGTATCAGCTCTGCAACAAACATGTGTCAGTGATTTTATATATGCGTATGGCGTTTCTTTGACTGTGTTTTAATAGATATTTATTGGGTCTTATTATGTTATCGTTGTGTACCTCGTCTTGTGTGTCCTGCTGCAAAACAAATCTCCCTTCAAGGGACTAATAAAGTCATTCTGATTCTGATTCCGATTCTGATTCTGAATTCACGGTTCAGAGAAAATACAGTCAAGCCCACTTCTGTAACACTGCTGTGTGTGTGTGTGTGTGTGTGTGTGTGTGTGTGTTCAGGAGTGAAGGAGGACTCTTCCTCGGCCTCTTCTTCCTCTGTGCTCGCTGTGTATCTGCACCTGCCTTACATGGGCCACAGCTGCTTCCTGTTCCAACAAGAGAAGGAGCGAGATGACTTTCTGTCTGCCCTCAAGACCTGCATCAGGCACGGCAACCTGGGTAAAAATAAAACACACACACGATCACATTAACAAGACCAGGTCAGAACCTCACATAATATATGGCTGACCACGATTGGTCAATGCAAGTCAAAGTTTATTTATAGAGCACATTCAAAAACAACCTCAGTTGACCAAAGTGCTGTACAGTTATTAAAATAGAATCAATCATACACAACTGGGTATAAATAAAAACAATAAAAAAAATAAAATACTAAAAAAAAAGGAAAACAATAAAATAAAATAGAATAAAATAGTAATAAAAACTCAATCCAAAACAGAGTTAGAGATAAAAAAAAAAGACAAATAAAAGGGTAAAAAAGTAAAATGCAATTTTGTGATTGTGAGGGCAATGTGTTAGAGGAACAGTATTTGTCAGCAAGTAAATAAATTCCACTGTATCGTCGATGAACAGCTAGATATCTATTCACAGTCCTTTAAATTAAATGAGTGAAGTAAAAGCAATGTTGTTATGAGGCCACGTGTTTGAAAACAGGCGTGAAGAAGAAGAAGAGAGCAGGCGAAGAGCCCCGAGCAAAGTGTCACATACAGACCTGTGTGTAGGGCAAAGTGACTCATAAAACAACTCACATCCTCTGCAAGTTGGGGGTAGTTTCTGGACAGGAATGCAAGAAATAGCTGAAAATGAGGAAATATTCAAATCTGGGGGAAAAAACCCAGATGTGAGTGAATCTCTGTCTCTCTGATGCCCTTCAGGCAACAAGAGTTCAGACATTTTCAGAAATTCACTTTGTTTCCAAGAGTGAATATTGATGCCAGTCTCACATGTGAAAAATACTTGAATTGTGTATGAAACTTTTCAGAGAAGATCAATTCAACTTCTTATTCTAATTCATCAGCATCAAATTAACTGTACTCACTGCTTTTGGTCTGTATGGCCGGTAGCTTATGGTGCCTAATCTTAGCGTACATTTTAAAACTTTGATATTTATGAGTCACTCACAATATTCAGGAAAACTCATTTCAAACTCATTTCATTCAAACTCTTTGAATGGACATAATGAAATCGTGGAAAGGATTTCCACATGACTGAACTGATTTCTTCTTCTGTTGTTCTAACTTAAAGCAGTTTGGTTGGGTCAACTTGGTTTATTTGGGTTGAAATAACACTAGTAAATAAATAAAGTTGGCCCCCTATCAGGCGGCCTGCAGTCACACATTTGCAGTGGCGGAAAGTAACAAAGTTTTTAAACACTTTTATCTCAGCATGAATGAATCTAATGCATGCTAAGTTGTTGAATTGCATGCAAATCCTAAATGATTTAATCACATTCATCTCGTAAGCATCATATTTTTCGTACAAAATTCACGTTAACAGTCAGACGATTTCCTCCCTTGAAGTCAGTTTCCTGACTCGACCACCACTGTTCCTCTCGTGAAAAAAAACATACCAATGAACACCTTTTAAAGCTTTTTAACCTTTTTTTTTTTTTAAAGTTATGGTTTAGAGGTGTTTCTTGACAAATGTCAGCTGGGACCACTGACTTCAGGCAGCTTCCAGTTGTTCATCAAGAAATAGTTACAGCATGTTTACTAAATCCCCTGATCATAATCATGTTGATAAAACATATGAGAAACAACATATTTTAATAATAAACAAGGCAAATAAGTCCAGAAACCTGTGTTGTGATGTTAATTTAATCATTTAAATTTCAATTAGGAGCAGTTCATTATGACAAAAATACCAACTAAGTACTTGGCAAAGAGCTTTGATAATGACTAGTGAAGCTTGTTATTTAAACTGAGTTATTTGACAGATAACAAGCATCCTGGTGGTGTTAGACTTCCAATGAGTGAACACTTTTTTAGAAAGCGTTCGTCTGTACCAGAATGCCCTTTGCTGGGTGGCTCTGTTTCAATGTGTCACTCATGTGATGGCAGTTGCTGCGGCAACAGCTAAAGATATTAATACTGTTGACTTCCTGTGTGGTTAGCTAGGATACAAAGCAAAAGCAGCCCCTTAACTTAACGTTATGTCATACGGTTGTGAAAACACAGCATGTCACATCTGCACCGTGATGTTCAGCAGCTACAGGAAACAACCAGATCTGGCCAGCAGGGACTGTTTCACAGATAATAAACGATTAGAGGAGTTATAAAACGTCTTGGAAATAAAGTTCTTTGACTCAAAACACTGGAGATGGTTCCGCTTGTTGCCAAAAATGACTGCATGATGTGAGATGTCGAAATATTTCCTGAAAAAGTCCCGATGCATGCAATAGTATCTTTTTTTCCCCAGAAAAACAAAACAAAAAAACCCTTATTTTGAGATGTCAAAATGTGAAAAAAGTCAAACTATAGTATGTTGAAAAAAATTCAAAATATGGTCATTCTGTTGTTTGTCAAAAAATGCCTAAAATTATTTAAAATAGCTTGTTGGTCATTGTAATACTACAATACATCCAAAAATGTTCCAGAATAAAAACATTCTAGCTCAGTGTGATAGGAGACTGATGAGAAGACAGAAGGGTTTTGGTTTGATTTTTGTGAATTTTGAGTCTTGAAAAATTCATTATACTGTCTCATTAAAAAGTCATTTTATGTACTTGGATCAATTATGGTCTGTTGAAACATATTAGAACATAATATGGTCAGAAATGACATAAAAACACCCCTCATCAAGTCATACTGTAGCATGTTGATTTTTATCAAAAATGGTTGAATTTTAAAATGCCTAAAATTGCTTAAAATGGGTCGATTATAGTCTGTTGATGCATATTGGAGCATAAATGAACCAGAACCAGAAATGAAAGAAAAAGCACCATATTATGGGATGTCCAAAATGTCAAAATTTTAAGTGAATTTTTTTTTTTTAAATGTCCCGATACTCTCAAAATGGTCTTAATATAGTCTGTTGATACTTGTTTAGGGTGGCTTTTCCAGAAATAACAGAAAAACATATTTTGAAATGTCCAAAATTTGAAATTTGAAAAAAAAGTCAGTGTTGACAATACCTTCTGATTTATTTTAACTGATAAAATTAAAAGTAAATGGGGAGCTTCCACAAAAAACAATAATGTCTTTTTCACCCAAGTTAGTATTGTGTTGTAATTGTTTCAGTTTTATGGCCCCAACCTTTCTGTCATCAGCTTATTTTACAGGCAGATGTTTTCATTATTTGTACATTAATTAGCATGAATGCTAATGTTGCTTCATGCCTGCTGGATGTCTAAATAGGCTTTTTTTTCCAGACATAAGCAACTTTATGAAGTGATGTTAAATGTAGGAGATGTTCAGCTTGAATAAACCAAGAAATTCAGTTTTGATGAAACTAGTTTTCAGCAGTTTTAGATGATGAATCAACTAAATTACTGTTTTTTTACTTCATGCACAAACAGAGTTCCTGGAGAACTTTAACCATTCAAGCATCACATGTCAGTGACATCAGTGAGGAAATGAATTCATGCTGCCTTCCTCAGTTTAGCTGCACTGTGTGATTCATACTGATGGTGTAATAGTGAATTATTAGTGAAGCTTTCGTTTCCTCAAATTTCCTCTGCAACAAGTGAAAAAAAAAATGCCCACAGGCCTTAAGGGGAAGAAGACCACAACAGAAATACAACAAAGTAATAACGGAACATGAGAATGTGAAAAAATTAGAGATGTGAAACCTAGCAACACCAAAACACCAAAACACCAAGAAGACTAATAACTGTACAGGCTGAACTGTAGAAATAGAAGTGACGGCATATAGAAACTAAAACAATGGTACAAACTAAATAAAAACACAAGATATCACTGAGCTATCATATATAATAATAACTGTAAGGGCCAATAAGGGCCAGTTCATCAATAATAATTTAAGTTAAAAACAGTTAAAAATGAATGATAATAATTTCATTGTAATTCATGCAATGCTAAGAGTACATTAGTTTAAAATATACAATTAGAAATGTTTAAAGGGTGTTTCTATGCTTTAAATTTTACATTGTGATGTCACTATATAGTGGTAACTATGGTAACTGACTGTGTATCTTAAGTTTTGTTTTTAGTCAGAACATGTTGGAAGCAACACAGTCTGTTGACCGTGCGTCAGACCTGTAATTTACTTTGTTGTTTTTAAGTAAACATTTTAAAAGACAAAGAAGTTGTCATGTCTCGTCGCTCGCGTGGAAAAAGAGTGTTTTTATCGACTGACTCTAGAAGTGGCGACGTTAAGAAGGAAGACCAGACGGAGTGCCGCTACAATAACATTTACTCTATAGAGATTTTAAAGACTAACAGTGTGTTAGTCTATCTGTCAGTACTTTCTAATATTATTTATATATAATATTCCAGTGGCTCTCTGATACAAGCCCATGGTTCCTACTAAAGATATGAACCTTCTGAGGATTTACATCTTCAGTCAAATATGAAAAGATAATTAATAAATTGTTTATCTTTTTGTGGTATTTCTGCCCTTTATCAGCTAACCGACAGGAGAGAGATGACAGGAAGTGAGAGTAGAAAACGATGCGAGCGGTCTTTGGTTGGCTTCACAGGAAATAGGTCATAATCCATTTTTAAAATAACTGGTTAATGTTATGTTAATGTAACGGTGTGTGTGTGTGTGTGTGTGTGTGTGTTCATGGTGATAAAGTAGCATGCCACCCTATGAGGGGCGTGTCATTCTTCCCTCTCACATACACAGGAACTTTACCTCTCACATTAACAATTTTATCTCACATTCACAAAAAATAATATTTAGAGAAAAAAGTGGCAAATTTACGAGAAAAAAAGTAGCAAATCTGCGTGAAAAAACAACTTTTTTCTCACAGATTCACCACTTTAAATCTCATAAATCTGCACATTTTTTCTCGTAGATTCACCACTTTAATCTCGTAAACTTTTTTTCTCAAAATATCACCCCCCTCCCCCGGGTCCTATGGTTTTTTTTTACACATTCTGGCTGTATATAATATCCTCCAATATTCTCTAGGGTTGAAATTTGGAATTTGCCAGTATTTAGTACTATTTAGTAGTCCTATTAAGTGTTTAGAGGTCTCAGATGTGACTCCTCCCCTTCCTGCAGAGCCGTGGTGTGATTGGTCCTATGAGAGCGAGGCGTACGTCCACGCCCTCCGACTCTACCGGCAGCACAAAGGAAGCTATGAATCCTGGGAAAAGCTTCTGGGGACTCAGGAACAAGTCAGTCAACCAACGTCACACTTCAGCTTTCTGACTGTTTGTGGTTGTTTGTTTGTTTGTTTGTTAATTGTTGGTGTTTGCATTGGTACAGGTGCTAGCCGCCCAGGTGATGGAGGAGGTGTTGCCATGGTTACAGAGTCAGCTTCAGTCCAGACTTAAGGGCAAGAAGAGTGAAAGGATCCAGCAGTGGCTGGCAGTGAGTTAAACTAACAACAACACAACAACAACACAACAACACAAACAGGCTAAGAGGGACGCCGTCCAGTTCAGATGGTGTTTGACAGGAAAGTCTTCCATCATCGGCCCTGCTGGTTGTAAAAAAAAAAATATATATATATATATATATATATATATATATAGTGACTCTTTTGTTTTAGGTCTTTAATGTGTGCTGATCTATTAATGCAGACAGCAGACAGTACATGTGTCAATGTTGTGATTTCATTTTAAAGGATCAATTCACTCAAAATCTAGTGGCGTCTATCCACCTAGATCGTTTTTAATTCATTGTCCAGGTTTTGAGATTGTCACAATACCAGAAGTTTAGTAGATAATAATAATAATAATAATAATGATAATGATAATAATAATAATAATAATGAATAAAATAGTAATGATAATAATAATTGTAATAATGATAATAACAAAATGTGCAGAAGGCTCAAATTCAACCTAGCGTTCTGTCCAGAATAAAGGCTTGTGCTGGACAATTTCACCTCTCACATTGAGTTTTACCTCTCAAATGCAGTTTTACCCCTCACATTCACAGTTTTACCCCTCACATTCACAGTTTTACCCCTCACATTCAGTTTTACCTCTCACATTAACAATTTTACCCCTCACATTCACAATTTTACCTCTCACATTCACAATTTTACCCCTCACATTAACAATTTTACCTCTCACATTAACAATTTTACCTCTCACATTCACAGACATGAGTCAAGTTCCCATCATTTTTTGCTCATTAATCCTTCTGTTAACTTTTCCATGGTAAAAGTTTCTATGTTTCTATGGTAAAATCAAAAAACAGTAAAATTATTGGCAGAGCTTCATGTGACTGCTGCTCAGCTGAACTTCCCCTGCTGATCTGATAACAGAGAACCATTCATACATTCAAAGAAGTATTTATGGCTCTGCCTGGGCTTTCTAGTGCTCTGATCAACAAATATATTTTCAGTTTGGCCTTGTGCTTCTGTTATTTTGCCTTTCTGAGGCTCCAGTTGTCGTGCAGATTTGGATATCACAGTTTAGTAACCAGGGTTACTCACGCACATGAAGGAGAAGTAAATTAGTATTAACATAATTATTAATGGTCTGATATTTATACCAAAAATAGAGGACATATTATAATTTCAGGGTTTAAAGAAAGAAAACAGTTGTGAGCCTGAAAAGTTATCTAGAAGGAAATGCATACAAAGTATTTATTTAAGTTTGAAATGAATTAAAAACTGCTCTGTGGCTGAAATAAGTCCTGTTATTTATTGTTAGAAATCAGGTAAAATGTAAAATGTAAGTATTTTAGCAGCCCAGTACACAGTAGCCCAAATTGAATAATCGTTTTGTCTGTAAAACCATCATTTTAAATATGCGGTAAGGTGTCATTAGACCACTGAATGATACAACATATTACCTTATTCAAAAAGCACCAGTCAAACTTCATACAGTGGGAAATGATGTTGAAAACATGATGAAATATGGCATTTCTATTTGTTTTAGACATGATTTTAAGGAAGATTTGAGTCACCTTATAGTTCCTTATAGTGTTTGCGGAGATGTGGATAGTGATATTTTCCATCATTTCCATCTCAGTGTTTTATGGTATATTATATATATATATATATATACACACTACCGGTCAAAAGTTTTAGAACACCCCAATTTTTCCATTTTTTTATTGAAATTCAAGCAGTTCAAGTCAAATGAACAGCTTGAAAGGGTCCAAAGGTAAGTGGTGAACTGCCAGAGGTAAATAAAAAAAGGTAAGCTTAACCAAAACTGGAAAATAATGTACATTTCAGAATTATACAAGTAGGCCTTTTTCAGGGAACAAGAAATGGGTTAACAACTTAACTCTATGGAGTCTTGGGCTATTTTGTCCATTTTTGAATTCTTTTCATGTCTTTGTAAGTCATTTTGTGTCTTTTTTTAGTCATTTTGTGTCTTTTTTTGGTTATTTTGTGTCTTTTTTTAGTCATTTTGTGTCTTTTGGTGTCTTCTTTTGACATTTTGTGTCTTTTTTTAGTCATTTTGTGTCTTTTGGTGTCTTCTTTTGACATTTTGAGTCTTTTTTTAGTCCTTTAGTCCAACATAAAATGTGATTTTGAATCTTTTTTTTACTTTCAAAACACTATCATGCTCAATAAAGAATTTTAAATGTTGCAAATGTGCATTAATTTCAGAGTACACTAAGACATTAAACTGCATCATTTTCAATGAAATTCTGGAAAAGTTGGTGTGTTCTAAAACTTTTGACCAGTAGTGTATATATATATATATATATATATATATATTATTCTAATGTGTGTGTGTTTCAGACGGTGCAGGCGAGCTACAGCGTGGTGCTGCAGCAGCTCACTGAGAGTCTTTCGGCTCTGAGAGAAGAGTGTCGTCAGACAGTATCAGCCAATCAGGCGCTGATCAGATCCAACCTGGACCAGATCATGTCCTCTCAACACTTCCTGGAGGAGAAAGTCAAAGGTAAGGGTCAACCTATTTAATACAGTCTATAGGGTTAACCCTTAGCAGTTTGAACACGCATATAAAATAAAAATGGGGGGAAAAACATAGTTTTTAAAGGCTGTTAAACTGATAAACTGATATCTTGGACTTCAATCTGAGCTTCCTGTCTGATAAGATTCCAGTTACTATCTGTTAAACATTCAGTTTCCCTTACGTGAATGTGTGTGTGTGTGTGTTCAATTGTGTGTGTGTGTGTGTGTACGCGTGTATGTGCCTGTATGTGCGTGTTTGTCTGTGTGTGCGTGTTCGCTTGTGTGTGTGCGTGTTCGCTTGTGTGTGCGTGTGTGTCTGTGTATGTCTGCTGGTGTGCATGTAAGTATGTGTGTGTGTGTGTGTGTGTGTTTGTGTGTGCTGGTGTGTGAGTGTTTGTTGGTGTGTGTGTGTGTGTGTGTGTGTGTGTGTGTGTGTGTTTGTGTGTGTGTGTATATAATAGTTTTGGATTTTTCATTAGTTTTAGTTTTTATGTGAATTTTTGTTTTCAGATAGTTTTCATTAGTTTTTAGAGTGAGTTTGCTAGTTTTTATTCGTTTTTATTTTTTTTGAAAATGTTTAGTTTTAGTTTAGTTTTTTTATTAATTCAAGTTTTTTGTATTGGCGTATTTGTTGGGTGCGTCACAATAAACGTTGTCCTATTTCCTTTTATTATCCACCTCAAATTCAGAGTTGGGTGAACTCAAAAACAATTTTGAGTTCACCCAACTTTTCTTTTTGTTGCAGTGTACTAACCCTGGTGTGTGTATTTCAGGTTGTATCTGTGAGGAAGCAGAGAGAGAGTGCAGTGTGTCAGTAGCTCCCTTCATGTCCTCCATCCTGGAGGCTCTGACAGAAACCATCGGAGGAGGAACCCAGAGCATGAGACACACACTGCACACACACATGGACAAGGCCTTCACACACTCAGGAGGAGGAACCGAGGAGGTGCAGAAGGTCAGAGATGTTTACCTTTAATTTCCATTATTATTATTCTTATGATAATAATTTGGTTGAAGCTCCTGACTGGTTGTGGTTGTGTGTGTGTTCTCCAGGCTCTGTCTCCTCTCAGCTCCATCAGTCTGGATCAGAGCTACAGGCAGGTGGAGAACCTGACGGAGAAGCTGGAGGGTTTAAAGCAGCGGTTTGGATGGAGCAGCACCCAGAGACTGGTTCAGTCTGCTCACCTGGAGATGGAGAAGGTATAAATAGTGAAACTAGAAGATGTAAAGAATCTATATAATAGGCTCCATGTGGTCAGGATATCGTGTCAGCAAGTTGTCGAAATAACGCTGCACAGTTCTGCCTTTTTCATGTTTTTATTCAAAAAAATCCAGAGCAGTGAAGCTTGTTGTTGGTGAAAGTTTGATAAAATGCTGCAGTTGTTGTCGTCCAACATGTTTGATATCAGTTCAGTTCAGTTTGACTGAATACTTTGTTGGTCAGTCTGTGGGTTTGACTCTCATTGTGGAGAAATAAAAAGACTGAAGTCAGATGAATACACTGAGAATTCTCTCTGATTGGACAAAACAATTCTTGATTGAATTTAATTGTGTGGACACAAAATGCAGTGAAACAGTTAAATCCCAACATATTGTATCACAATACTCACCACATTGCAAAAATGCTTAAAATCGCAATAATATGATATTGTGACTGAAGTATGGGGATAAACCGTATCGTGTTGTGTGTCTGCAGCTGCTGGACAGTGCTGTGTACACCTTGGAGCTGTTCCTCAAGTCCTCAGCCAGACTGCAGCCGTCTCTGGTTCCTGTGAAGATGGAACGAGCTAAAGAAAGAGTCCTGAAGGTAAACACACTGCACCAAACAATATCACATGAAGAATGTAGCAAGAGATCCACCCTGTATGATTTACAGATCATGCATCAAAGACAGTTTGATTTAAGAATGTTTGGTAACACTTTACTTGAAGGTATCGTCATAATAGTGACATGATACTGTCATAACTGTGACATGACACAGTCATGAACGTGTCATAAACATTATGTCAGTGTCATAAACGTTTATGACTGCTGTCATTAAGTGTCATTCGGTTTTTGTCATGACAACTTGACATTAAATTTGTTTGGGATGTCCTTATTATGACAACTTGAAATTACTCAAAATGACATTACCAGAAAATTTCTTTGTCATGGCAAGTTGACATTACCAAAATATGCATCTATTTTTGTGTTTATGTCAAGTTGCCGTGACAAAGACATTTTCTGGTAATGTCACTTTGATTAATGTGAAGTTGTCATAATCAAGACAACCCAAGGAATGTCAACTTGTCATGACAAAAACCGAATGACACTTAATGACAGCAGTCATAAACGTTTATGACATTGACATAATGTTTATTACACGTTCATGACTGTGTCATGTCACAGTTATGACAGTATCATGTCACTATTATGACGATACCTTCAAGTAAAGTGTTACCGAATGTTTTTACTGCCGATACTATAACTGATAATTGTTTCGGGTCAAAAATCTGCAAAAAACCCCAAAACATGTTGATTTAGAAGGTAAAATAAGGTATGCAATTTACATAAAAAATGATTCTTACACTATTGGAATAAATTATAGAAATACAAGCATGAGCCTAAATATGAGCATGAAATAGATGATGGTAATCGCATTCAGTAAATGAAAAGCATCTGTGTGTGTGTGTGTGTGTGTGTGTGTGTGTGTGTGTGTGTGTGTGTGTGTGAGCAGCAGCTGGACTATGACAGCAGGCTGGTCCAGAGGAGACTCTACCTGGAGGCTCTGCTGGAGATCACTCTGCCGGCTCTCACCAAGAAGATGGACACCAAGTGGGAGAATGTAGGTCACACACACATCACAGCGTTACACAACCAGAGGAACACTCATCTCACCACTTTATCATCCTATAGAGCAGCTGTTCTCAACCTTGGGGTCGGGACCCCAATTGGGTTCGCGAGATGATTTCTGGGGGTCGCCAAATCATTTTGGAAGTCAGCATGGTCATTTTGTGTCTTTTTTAGATCATTTTGTTGCTTTTTTGGGTCATTTTGTGTCTTTTTTGCCATTTTGTGGTCAATTTGAGTCCTTTTTTGATTGTTTGATGTATTTTTTTTGGTCATTTTGTGTCTTTTTTAGTCATTTTGTGTACTTTTTAGATCATTTTGTTGCTTTTTTGGGTCATTTTGTGTCTTTTTTTGCCATTTTGTGGTCAATTTGAGTCCTTTTTTGCTTGATTTGATGTATTTTTTTGGTCATTTTGTGTCTTTTTTAGTCATTTTGTTGCTTTTTTTGGTCATTTTGCGTCTTTTTTTAGTCATTTTGTGACTCATAAAGGTTGAGAACTACTGGACTAAAGTCTTATAAAGTCTTATAAAGTTGTCCTAAAGTTACATGTGTCTCTCTCCAGGAGCTGCAGCAGTTCGAGCAGTACATTTTCTCTGACTACAGCAGTTTTATCCTGGTTCGTAACGTCTACGATGATGTTCTGAGAAACATCGTCAGTAAGGAGATAGAGACAGGTAAGCACACACACACACACACACACACACACACACACACACACACACACACACACACTACTTTTACTTCAGTAAGTTATGAATGCAGAACTTTTACTGTAATGGGGTAATTTCACAGTGTGTATCTGAATTATTTTCCCATCAATGATTTTAACCTACTGAGAAATAGAACATGTGCAGAATAAAAAAAGTTAACTGGAACCTGTCTGTCTGTCTGTCTGTCTGTCTGTCTGTCTGTCTGTCTGTCTGTCTGTCTGTCTGTCTGTCTGTCTGTCTGTCTGTCTGTCTGTCCCTCCCTCCCTCCTCAGTGGTCCAGAATGCAGCCAATCAGAAGAGCAGCAGGCTCCTGATTGACACGTCAGACCTGGCCATCAGCCAGTACAGCCTGCTGGGACACACGCCTCCTCGCTCTGCTCCCGACAGCCCCACCACCACCACCGCTCCTCCTCACGCCTCCTCCTCCTCCTCCTCCTCCTCCTCCTCAGCTCCTGGTGAGGCTAAAGAAGCTGCTCCTCCTGTGGAGGAGGAAGGAGGTCACACAGTCACCATTGAAGTTCCCCCTCAGAGTGACAATCAGAGTGATCTTATTGCCAAATCTGAGCCGAGTACCACTCAGAGCACCGTGCCTCTGTCTCCTGTCATCGTTATAACTCAACAGGTAGATGAAGCTGGACGCCAGCAGCCTCCTTCCTGCCAGGAAACACAACAAGAAGTCCAGCCTGGAAATGACATACGCTCAACCACAGAGTCTGAGCCTTCAGACCCAGCCACGCCTCACTCTGAAGCAGCAGATCTACCTGCAGAGTCCACTAATCCTCCCCCAGACTCCTCTGATCTGTCCACAGATGTTACAGCTGAATGTGCCCCAAGTGATCAATCTGCACCACCCAGTGACCTCTCCACCTCTGAAGAAGTAACAGAAGACCCCATACCTGTCCTGGAGCCCCGCCCCTCACCTCCTTGCACAGATAGTCCAGTGCAGATCAGCCTGGGGACCCTCAGCGAGGCTGTTGGTTGTAGTTCTGCAGCTCCTCCTGTAGTCCAGACCACCATGCAGCAGCCCACCGACAGAGCTGTGTACCTGACGGGAGAAATAAAACACACCTGGGAGGTGGAGAGGGTGAAAGAACAACAGAAAGAGGAAGAAGAGAGAATCAAAGACGCACCTGAAGAGATAGTGGCAGGACAAGAGAAAGAGGAGGAGGAGGAGATAGAGGAGGAAGGAGGTAATCCTTAATACATACTCCTTCTTTAGACACTTTATTTGTATTTTTACATTACATTTTATTGTATTTTTATATTTTATTGCTTGAAGTATGCCTAGGTTGTTCTTTTTATTTAATTATTTAATTAATTGTGTTGTTATTGTCTCTGTGTGTAATGCTGCTGCTATACTGTAATTTCCCAGCTTGGGATAAATAAAGTCTATCTATCTCTCTATCTCTCTATCTATCTATCTATCTATCTATCTCTCTATCTCTCTATCTATCTATCTATCTATCTATATCTCTCTATCTCTCTATCTATCTATCTATCTATCTATCTATCTAAAGGTGTGGCCCAGTCAGGAGGTGAGCCTGGTGATGAAGGTTGCAGCTCCTCTGGATCACCAGCAGGAGGCGCCACAGAGCCCAGCGAGACAGAGGAGGAGGTGCAAGATGAGGAGAAAGGTGGTGAGGTTGAGACTGAGATACTCAGCGATGAGGAGGAAGCAGAGGAGGAAGATTGTGGAGTAAAAGAAGACAAAGCAAAAGAGGAGGAGGGTCTCCGAAGCCCTCGGCCAATAGAATCACAGGAGGAGAGCGATGCTGAGCTGCCATTGGACGGCGTGGCTCTGATCAGATCACTAGTGACGGAGGTGACGGAGGTGGAGACAGTAGTCAGGCCCTGTCCCAGCAGCACTGAGGACAATAACAGTATAGAATAGGAACAGATACTCCAGCCTCTCTTTAAATGGTACACAGAATACAGGAGACACATTATATTATTACTGCATCATTTATACTACTACATTTTTAAAGAAGACAAAATTGTGTTTTACATAAAAGCTACAACTTTTTTTTTTTTTTTTACTGCTGTTTACATTTGCTCTTTTTTTGCCAACCCTGAAATAAATGAACTTACCCAATAAAGCTGTAAAATCCTTATTATCACTGAATTCATGTCTATTTGACCAACTATGACCTATAATGGCAATAATTCATTCTTTACTCTCACATTTATATAAAAAAAACCTCTCACATTCACAATTTTACCTCTCACATTCACAAAAAAATACCTCTCACATTCACAATTTTACCTCTCACATACACAAAATAGGTATTTTTCGTGTATGTGAGAGGTATTTTTTGTTCACGTGAGAGGTAAAATTGTGAATGTGAGAGGTATTTTTTTGTGAATGTGAGAGGTAAAATTGTGAATGTGAAAGGTATTTTTTGTGAATGTGAGAGGTATTTTTTTGTGAATGTGAGAGGTATTTTTTGTGAATGTGAGAGGTATTTTTTGTGAATGTGAGAGGTAAAACGGTGAATGTGAGATAAAATTGTGAATGTGAGAAGTATTTTTTGTTTATGTGAGAGGTAAAATTGTGAATGTGAGGGGTATTTTTTGTTTATGTGAGAGGTAAAATTGTGAATGTGAGGGGTATTTTTTGTGAATGTGAGATAAAATTGTGAATGTGAGAGGTATTTTTTGTGAATGTGAGATAAAATTGTGAATGTGAGAGGTATTTTTTGTGAATGTGAGGTAAAATTGTGAATGTGAGAGGTATTTTTTGTGAATGTGAAATATAATTGTGAATGTGAGAGGTATTTTTTGTGAATGTGAGATAAAATTGTGAATGTGAGAGGTATTTTTTGTGAATGTGAGGTAAAATTGTGAATGTGAGAAGTATTTTTTGTTTATGTGAGAGGTATTTTTGTGAATGCGAGAGGTAAAATGGTGAATGTGAGATAAAATTGTGAATGTGATATGTAAAATTGTGAATGTGAGAGGTAAAACTGAATGTGAGAGGTAAAATTGTGAATGTGAGAGATATTTTTTGTGAATGTGAGAGGTATTTTTTGTGAATGTGAGGTATTTTTTGTGAATGTGAGAGGTATTTTTTGTGAATGTGAGAGGTAAAATTGGGAATATGAGAGGTATTTTTTGTGAATGTGAGAGCGAAGAATGAATTGTGGTCCCTCGTACTTAAACCTGCATTCTTATTAAGTTGTAATTCTTCTAGTTCAGTTGTTTTTAATATTTCTTAATGTCACACATTAAATTCCTCCTTCTATCTTGATAATTCCAGAGATTTTTTTTTTTTTTTTTTTTTTTTTACAACTTTCACAAGGGATTTGGATTCAAAGCATCTGACTTAAAAGGCCCAAAAATCTGCATTCATACAAGAAATGTGTCTCTGAACTTTGTGATTTATTCTTTTTATTATCACCTGAGGATGAAAGACAGGGACAGATGGAGAATATCTACAGTCCAGTCCTGGCTAATGCTTGTTTACAGTGTTTTCTTTAGTAGCAACACAATCATTATTATAAAACAATACACAATATACATAAATTAACAATAACTTACAATAAAAAAAACAATCATACATGACAATTTAACTCTATGTGCAGATAGAAGTAACACAGCACATAGAGAATCATCTATGTCCTGCAAATACAGAATGTGTGACCCTCCTTTTCATATGCAGTTAGTCAGTGGCACAGTCTCTCATAGACCTCTACAGGTCTGATTCACATTCATACAGTAAGACATACAGTGCTAGCCCTGCTGTTTGTATTCAAATTGGTGAGAATCAAGTCACATTCCTTAATTTTGAAATTTTGCTCTTAAATAATGCTGATAATGTTGTTTTAAGTTGACACAACAACAGCAACGAGGACACACATTAAACCCCCCATGGACCCAAGTCTCCTGATCTCACTGCTGGTAAAACAGGGAGAACCAAAAGCATTATGAACAATGAATCAATAGTTGGCTTTCATTATGTCAGAACAGGATCTGCAGATTAACATCACTGCCATCATAACACACATGCACAAGTTCTGTCCTGACAGGTGAAATGTCCAAATATGTACTGGATATTAAAGAGAGTTATGATGTAGGATGATTAAACATGATTAAAAACTAAAAAGTATGCTTAACTCCCTGATACCACTTTACCACCAACATGGAACCGGTTCTCGTTCAAGCCCCTTGTTTTGAAAAATAAATTGGTTTGGAACCAGAAAAGTATCTGTATTAAGAGAAAAAGATTGCAGTTAATGAATGTGACGTATCCTTGATTACAATGGTTCCTCTTACGTTCTCCTGATGAGGAACCGATTAAAGAACCAGAACTGGTTTGGTGAGAAGGTATCAGAAGCTCCAGACAATCAATATATCTCAGTTTAAGTGTCATTGTGTCAATACTTAGTGTGTAATATGAAATATCTAGATACTTTTAATGCAGTGCCTTCTCACTATTTTAACAACCATGAGAACTAGACTTTAAGCCATTACAAATTAAGAATAACAGAATTTTATTAGGTAGTGACATACTGTTGGAAAGAGAGGGCCCACTTCTGCAGTGACAGGGTTTCTACTAATGGATCTAATACTGTTATGGTTTGAAATCAGTAACATACAGCACAGAGTGAACATGTGCTGGCAGCATTTTGAGATCCATATTGAAGGCAACATTCCTTACGTTAACATTAAAGTGTGTTTCCAGGTCTTGGGAAATACGACACTTTATGCAATATGCAATCTCAGAATCGGTCGGATGATGAGCCGGGAATTTAGAGTCATTGTCTACAGTCTCATAAGCAACTTGAGATGTAAAAAAGGAAGCTGGAGTTGAGACATGAGGCTGGTGAGCAGACTGTTTCTCTGCATGTAAATGTAGAGAAGCCAGTGGTTTCTGAGACTACAGATCTGCAACTAAAGCCCACTCAAACATGATTGTTCAATAGTATTCAGACTATAAACAAACCATAAACGGACACCAGACGAGACACACAGAGACCCTCTTGTGTTGTTACACGTTAAGTCTATTTTTGACGTGTTAGGTGAAGCGTTTTCTGCATATAAAGCTGTTAAAATCACACAAATATCTCGCTTTATATGCGTTTTGAACTTATTAACCACATCCACATTAACTGATGCTCCCGGTCTGTTTGTGCTCCTATTTCACTACATGCAGATTCCCTTCGCTGGCTACAGTGGGCAGGGATATGAAATCAATCAATCAATATATACAAACATTGCCTATTTCTTCCCATGGAGCAGACATGAACATCTTTCAGAAAATCAGTAAGTTTCAGTAAATTCCTGCTGACTCAACAGAGTGGGAGCCTTGATGTATCAATTAACATGCAGTTAATAAGTTAGAAACACATATACGGAGGGATATTTGTGTGATTTAAACAGCTCTGTATGCAGATTATGCTTCACTTAACTCGTAAACATGGAGCTCCTGTGGGGATTCCCAGTAAGACCAGTCTGCCAGAGTGAAAGAGCCCCCTAAATTAAAAGATCCCCAACAACAACAACAACAACAAAGTGTCCATTTTACAGTGACATGGACAATAAAAAGCTATTTACATTATAGTGCATGTTACTTTTACTCATTCTGCAGGCCAGGCTGCTGACAGTGAGAGATTCGTCAAACTGGTGGAACTAAATCTGTTTAACAATGGAATGTAAAGTTTAATTAAAGTTGTTTTTTCTAGTGGATTTCAAGAGGCAACAAATATTCATCCTAAGACAAGAAAACATGCACTAATGTATCAACACATCATTGGAAATGTTAAATCTGTTCACAATCCTTACATTATTTGCTAACCCACTGGGAAATGACTATATGACGGTAGCCAGCAGGTAAGGAAGACATGTAATATAATGGTGAATATGACTGTATGAAATGTAACATTTGAAGCTATATTATCTGCAGCTGTGCAGAAATACAGAGCTTAAATTGAATAAATGGACCTTAGAAAAAAGCTGCGCATGATTCCAATGTTGATTTAGCATTCATATGTCAATGTTATGAATGAAACTTAGTATTCAGAACAGTCCTAATGGTGAATGAATGAACTTGGTAATGAAATGTGACAGCATGGAACTACAGTTTATTTAATAAATAGTTTCAAGTCTGTAGTGGTTCTGAGTCAATCTTCATCAGTGTTTATGATTAATGTCTTTCTAACTATACTTCAGTCATGATGGGTTCTAGCAGTGAAACTTCTATCTACCAGTGGATGAAGGAGGGATGGAGTGTGTGAGTCTATGAGTGTCTATGAGTGTCTATGAGTGTCTATGAGTGTCTATGAGTGTCTATGAGTGTCTATGAGTACTGGTAGAAGGGTTGTTCATCAGGTCTGAAGCCGTAGGCGGTCGCTGGTCTTCCAGGAGACGAGCTGGTCTGGTCAAAGACGTTCCCGTCTCTGGAAAACAAAACCAGTCAAGTTAACAGACTGTTACTTTTATGCACCAGATACACTACTGGTCAAAAGTTTTAGAACACCCCAATTTTTCCAGTTTTTTATTGAAATTCAAGCAGTTCAAGTCAAATGAACAGCTTGAAAGGGTCCAAAGGTAAGTGGTGAACTGCCAGAGGTAAATAAAAAAAGGTAAGCTTAACCAAAACTGGAAAATAATGTACATTTCAGAATTATACAAGTAGGCCTTTTTCAGGGAACAAGAAATGGGTTAACAACTTAACTCTATGGAGTCTTGGGTCTGGAGTCTATTTTGTCCATTTTTGAATTCTTTTCATGTCTTTGTAAGTAATTTTGTGTCTTTTTAGTCATTTTGTGTCTTTTTTTGGTCATTTTGTGTCTTTTTTTAGTCATTTTGTGTCTTTTTTTAGTCCTTTAGTCCAACATAAAATGTGATTTTGAATCTTTTTTTTACTTTCAAAACACTATCATGCTCAATAAAGAATTTTAAATGTTGCAAATGTGCATTAATTTCAGAGTACACTGAGACATTAAACTGCATCATTTTCAATTAAATTCTGGAAAAGTTGGTGTGTTCTAAAACTTTTGACCAGTAGTGTATATTGGGGCAGTAGATCAGCTGCAAATAATGGGTAACTAATATTACGTATTTTTTACAATAATGAAATACTCATTTTGTTTCATTTTTGCAAGAATGAATGGCGCCAGCATTCATTTAAGGGTTCAGCACTTAAAGTCAAAGGAGATTAAAGTGCTTTATGGCATAACTTGTTTGATTAAAGAGTAGTGAATACGCCGGAATGAAGAACACTCGTCTATACAAAATAAAAGTGTTCTCAGCTTCATGCCACCTAAAACAGTTGATCTTCCAAAAATAAACAATTCAGAAAAGTTTAGAACTGCCGTAGCTTTCCTTTGAAGGGTTTGAATCCGCCCCTGTTGCCACCACTGGGAAGAGAGTTGTTGGTAATCTGTACGATTAGGATTTTTATGAATATTATTCGCCACTTTTCCTCTCCACACAAACGGTTTACCGGCATGCAACTAAAGCCCACTCAAACATGAATGTTCAATCGTATTCAGAAGGGTAAATGAATTCTCTAGCAACAGTAAAGCCAAACATGACTCATTACTTTCATCACATCTCATCACGAGTTCTCCATCAGGTTCTGTCTGTTTCTGATCTGGGACCTCTGTCTCTGCATACTACTATTGTGTTGGATCACCAGTTCTACTCAACCATGACTCAGCACTTTTCCTACTACTTCAACTTTAACTTACCTTTTAAGTAATCATTGCACTAAAGCGTCAGCTCTTCAATGACCTTAAAAATATTCCAAATATTTTATACATGATATATTATTCATATTATTCAACTATCACTTCCACCAAATCCCACTTTCCACACTATTTCTACTTCATCTTCTTCTGACACAATCCCGTCAGCATAGCATCAGCTACTCAGCATCCAGTATTCCCAACGCAATTTCTTCACACATTGCATTCTCTAGTTTTTTCCAGTTTAGACCTGCTGAAAGACACTTCATGTTTCTGGAGTCTGGTAACTCACCCTGTATGGTACAAGTCTCCATTCTGAGGCTGGAGGTCATTGAAGAAATCTGGACTGACTGAACCATCTGCTGGAGTTATTCCATCTAAAGACATAGACATTTAGAGGATAAATGCACAGACTCATACATAGTACACACTAGTGGTCGACCGATACAGGTTTTTTAATGCCGATACCGATTATTTTGACAACAGTTTTAACCGATCCCCGATATGTGCTGCCGATTTTTTTGGGTCGATTCTTGAAGCCGATAACGCCACTTCTCCCTCCACTCACATGATAAAAATAACACAATGATAACAAATGTTACACAAGTCTCAATTTAAACAAAAAAAGATTTTTTTTTTAACAAAACAAATATATTAACATATTAACAGTTGGATAGCAAACGATGCATATGTCGTTCTAGGCCTGGAGGTGGTGGCGCCTCAGATGATCCACATATTTGACGTCTTATTCTTTTTTCCGGTATCAGCAGCAGCTCACCAGTGAAGAGCCTCGCCTGGTGTCGGCTCAGTGAAATGGGCTAATTGATCGGCTAATGCACGCACTTATCGGTCGATGCTGATAAAAGTAAAAAACGCAAATATCGGCCGACCTCTAGTACACACAAAACATAGTTTCTTCAGTAACTTGCACTTCATACTAAGCCAAAGTCATCATAAGTCATCAGTCTTTTCAAAATATCACGACAGTAGCTCTAAAAAAGACAATTCAGTAGTTTCCCTCATCACCTCAATACTGCAGCTTCAATTCAGCATTTTCTTATGAGAAGATCTATAATGACACCAAAAGCTTCAGTGTTGGCAAATAAATGAATCAATAAATAAAAATGTGTGATTATTTTCTTATTTTTTTCTTGACTATGGAACTTTGTGCTGCTGACATGTTACTTCTAGTGTGAATTTTCAAATACCAGTACAAAGATCTGTTGGTATAAAGACATAAACTCATGTAATAACTTGATAATTCAGAATAAAAGATAAAAATGATGTAGTATGTCACTCCAAGCATGGATCAGAGTTCTGGGTGTTAGTTTACCTGCGCTATAGAACAGATCGGTCCTGTCGTTGTCGTTATCGTAGAGATACGGTTCAGACTCATCAGCTTGTCGACTCTCCACCATCTCCAGCCACTGGTTGTTATGGAACCTGAACTTCTCAGACTGAATCTTCCTGCCCCACTCCTCATCATACTCCTGAAAGATTAAAAAAAAAAAACAGGTAAATGAAGTAGACAACAACCGACAGACAAAAACAGGAAGGTGTGTTTCTATCCTTAGTAATATTATTCATTTTTCAACCATGATTCCATTCTGATTATAATTTCAATGCAGTTATAAAGCAGTAATTCTTTGAAAAATGATCGTTTTCTTTGCAGACTTGTTGGCCTGTAAAGCCCTCTGAGATGGCAAAACATGTTATAATCTGTGAAGCATATCAGAATTAGAAAGAAAATGCTGATACACCGATATTTAAATGGATTCATTGCATTTATTGTCAGATTTTCTTTGTGAGAAGTCAGTCTTTTGGGGTTACTTGGCAGTGTAGGCATTCATTGCCATTTTCTGCAGGATTTTCTGTCATTTCAAGAGGCTTCAACCATCTAAAGGGACGCTCATGCACATAGTTAAAGAGTGGAAAGTGAATATAGAGGGGGAAAATTAAATGATAACCGAGGCCAAAAGTTTTTGAGCTGAAATGAAAAAAAAAGACCATTTTATGTGGATTGTGCACCGATATTTCACCACTCTGTAAATGTGCCCAGAGGGCTAAAAGTAAAGAATAAATAGGCATAAAATAAATAGCTAAATAAACATCATTACGGTTCAGTGTCAGTCAATTGCTGATGATTTAAAAAAAATAATAATGCCAAGCAACATTTTGCTGCATCATAAATTGTGTAGAAAATGTTTTTCCGTGTTGGCACATGCCGGAGCACATATACACCGAAACCAACAGGCCTTTGACAGGTTATTTTATCTGTGTGGCTCAATAAATCCTCTCAGAAATGGGCAAAGTCTCTCATCACAGGCTAGATTTGACCTAATAAGAGGCGTGCAGAAATCTCTCTCTAGGGCCACTTTTATGATAATATGCTGAATGGTTATTGTGGAAAAAATGAAATCTTCTCTGTGTGTGTGTTCTACTTACAGCAATAATATCCAGGGTGTTGTCACACACTTTTCTGATCTCAGCATTCTTGTCATGCATCAGATCTATCAGGTAGGCTGGAGCTTCTACAGAGAAGGTTAAAGGTTAAAGAAAGAGACTCTGGAGGATGGAGGTGAAAGGTTTAGTGAGGAGCTGTGAACCAAGACAAGAGGGTAACACTTTACAATAACCATCTAAGTGATGTTTATAGATGGTTTATAGACCAATTATTAACCATTTATAAAGTGCTATACATATTTAATCTTTAAATGTTTCAAACTAATTTCTTTAATGTAAATGAATCATTTCAAAATCATTCACATACTTAATATGGTGTTAAAAATGTTATGAGTGCAACTAAAACTATTAATAAACTATTAATTATAATTCAATTGTTTGTTAATGGTATAGTAACTATAAACTTACATTAATATACCATCTATTAGCCATTTATAAATGATTTAGTTAGTTACACATTAATAAATTATGTATTTACCATTCTAAATGGCCTATATACGGTTTATAAATGATGATTAAACATTAATAAATTATCTGTTTACCATTTATAAATGATGGTTATTGTAAAGTGTTACCGAAAAGAGATTCTCATTAAATCATTGAACTGTGGGAAGGATACGAGTGTCTTTGATGATGACGTCTCGTGTCGCCTGGTGAAACACCATCTGATAGAAGACGTAAACGATCTGACACACAAACTCATCGTCCTCTTGTTGGGCTGATTACAGAAACAGAAGAATATAAGGAAAGCAGGTTATTAAACTTTCATTAAAACTGATATCTCACTGCAGGTTTTATCTTCCCTCTGAGGACTATTTCATTTATTTATTTAGTTATAAACAACCAGCCTTCTCTTCGACCTTCATTTTTTTATTGTGTAATAGTTATTTTATGAGAAATATAACACATTTTACATGATTCACCCAGCACAAAAAACCCCAAAACGAAATTAGGTAAATTAAAATTGTCAGGGGGTTTATGATTTCCCCAATAAGATAATCTTTGACCCTTGATTACTGCCTCATATGATTAAATATTACACAATTATTTCCACATTTTTGTTTTTTAAAGGGTACATTAGAACAAAGAACCACAAAAGAAACCTTCATGTTGGGTTATTGGATTCAAACAAAAGTGATTTTCATTTCAGAGCTTAGTGAAACCAATAAAACCGTATTTTATAGCACTACATCTGCATCTCAAAAACCTTAGAGAAGAGCATACTGGCATCTGAAAGTTGAATATCTTGAAGTGTGTGTGTAAACATTCATCAACATAACATCTTGACCCAAACCACTAGTGTGTGTTACCATTCAGCAGCTCGATGAGAGCAGGAATGATGCCAGATTTGGCCAACATGGCGGCACACGCGTCATCAATGGAAACTGTTCCGATCATTATCACCACCTCCAGGATGAGGTCGTCCTCTGCTGAGCCTGAAACACACAAACAGTTTCCAAAATTAACCTCACAAGGCTGCTGGAATATCACATGCCAGCAACAAAAAAACAAGCATTAAAAACAAAAAAAAACAAACACACAAAGCAAAAGAACTGAGCACATCAAGCTAAATCAAGCCATATACTAGAACCTCATATAATAATAGAAAATGGTATTTGAAAATAATAATGACCCAATAATATCTCTGATGATATAGCTTTAAAAACACACTGTAATAGGAATTATAATACGATTCCACACAGTATAAGCTACATACTAGAGGCCCCACGATACGATTTTATCCCAATACTTAGTCACAATATGATATAAATGCAATTTTAAGAATTTTGCGATATGGTGAGTATTGCAAGAAAACTCTCAGTCTCTTCATCTGACTTCAGTCTTTTTATTTCTCCACAATGAGAGTCAAACCCACAGACTGACCAACAAAGTATTCAGTCAAACTGAACTGAACTGATATCAAACATGTTGGACGACAACAACTGCAGCATTTTATCAAACTTTCACTAACAACAAGCTTCACTGCTCTCAATGTTTTTAGAATGAAACATAAAGAAGCCGAACTGTGCAGCGTTATTTCAACAACTTATCCTGACACACACATGGTCTCCAGTATATTCCCAAAAGTGAGCCCGATACGGCCTCCTTAAAAAACAAAAACGTTGAAAATACTGACAGCCTGCCAGCATTAAATATCAATACTTGCCGGCCTTGAATCAATATAATATTGCTATGCAAAATATCTCAATACTACACTACCTGTCAAAAGTTTTAGAACGCCCCAATTTTTCCAGTTTTTTATTGAAATTCAAGCAGTTCAAGTCAAATGAACAGCTTGAAAGGGTCCAAAGGTAAGTGGTGAACTGCCAGAGGTAAATAAAAAAAGGTAAGCTTAACCAAAACTGGAAAATAATGTACATTTCAGAATTATACAAGTAGGCCTTTTTCAGGGAACAAGAAATGGGTTAACAACTTAACTCTATGGAGTCTTGGGCTATTTTGTCCATTTCTGAATTATTTTCATGTCTTTTTTTGGTCATTTTGTGTCTTTTTTTGGTCATTTTGTGTCTTTTTTTAGTCCTTTAGTCCAACATAAAATGTGATTTTGAATCTTTTTTTTACTTTCAAAACACTATCATGCTCAATAAAGAATTTTAAATGTTGCAAATGTGCATTAATTTCAGAGTACACTGAGACATTAAACTGCATCATTTTCAATTAAATTCTGGAAAAGTTGGTGTGTTCTAAAACTTTTGACCAGTAGTGTATATACATGTGTATGCCAATTCATTCATGTGGCTATCAGACGGGCTCTACTTAGGAGAAATTCTGAAGTTTACATCTATGTCTACATTTAATCCGTACCTGGTTTCAGTCTGTCTTTAAGGTAGGGTACCAGGTTGTACTCCTTCAGCACCAGCTCCCAGTCCAGATCAGGGATGGTGAGGTTGGCCAGCGTTCCCAGACACTCCAGAACCCACTCCTCCTCTTCCTCAGCACGGATCTCTGCTGCCAGGTCACCAACGTAGTCCTGACAGAGACGGAGCACATCACTCACATCACAACACACTGCTACCGCTACCGCTGCTACCGCTGCTACCGCTAACATTAATCAGACACCTCAGTGCTTTTATTGTGTATTTATAACTCACTATGAACACTGGCTTGGTTGGTCCGTCATGTTGTGAGATGTTTCTGATCATTTTCATTAGAAGGCAGTCTTTCATCTTCAGAGCTCTCTTCATCAGCATCTTCAACCCGTTTCCTGCAGACAGAAAGACTCTTGTTCAGTTAAAACTGTTTTTCTAAAAATCACAGATCAATTAAATAAGGTTGTGTACACAGAAAACTTCCTTCCTGAGCAAGTAACCAGTTGAGTCAAGTTCTAGCTTAATAAACTCCACAGCTGACCAGCAATGGAAGGTCTGCTGGTGGAAAAACCGTCAGAAGGAATTCACAGACATTAGCCGTGTTTCTGTTATAGTTGGGTTGAATTTTGAAGCGAAATTTTGAAATGTTGCATTAAAGAAAATGCGAATTAGGGATCAGCTGGTTTAGATCGAATAAACAAAGCTGCAGTAACATACTTTGGTCAGAAGATGGCAGTATAATGTATTGCTGTAGGCTAATCCGTCAGTAAACAGTAGTAGAAGAGGAGATTATGCGAGAAAGAAAACAGTAAAAGTTGTGAAAAAAATAATAAAAGCGAGGTTCCTAATCGGACAACTTTGGTCGCACGAGAGGAAAATATGTCTTCAGGAATTAGATTCTGATCAGTAGTGAATTAAATGTTCTCTACGTCAAAACGTATTCAGAAAAATTGTTTCCAACTCCTGTTTAGTGCATTAACTATTTTTGGAAAAAGACTAAAAAAACGAAAGTGAGCATAAAATCCTTTATGCGCATTTTCGAGAGTTTTTTTTCTTTCTAATTTTGTCGTTTCCATTAAGCCTCTTTCATGCAGATCTTCAAAATGTGCATTGAAATGTGTTGATGGAAACACGTCTATAGTGAATCATTATCTAATGCAGCTTAGCTAGATTTACCTTCACACATGAGCTGAGCGTTCCTCTTGTTAGCGGCCAGGTTGACGCAGATGGAGATGAGCTCAGCTTCCTCTTCACTGTGCTCATACAGCATCTGCATCAGCTACAACCACATGCATAGACACACAATTATACTCTATATTCTTTAAGCTTGTTAAGTTTGCCTTATATGACATACTGTGTTGAAATTTGGGGAAATGCATATAAAACAAACCTAGATCCAATAATTAAACTGCAGAAAAGAGCTATCAGGATAATAAATGAAGTTGGATACCGTGATTCTACAAATCAGCTTTTTATAAGATCACACACGTTGAAATTTCAGGACATTGTGTATTCAAAAAAATTAGAAATTATGTTTCTAGTGGTAAACATGTCAATTCCTGTTTGTATTCAAAAAATGTTTAAATTAAGGCTTTATGGATTTATAACTTAAGGGGGTTAATGCTAATGTTTGAAACTCACAAAGTCAGAACTAATCTCAAGTACAGATGTGTGTCAGTTTTGGGTGTAAAATTATGGAATTATGGACTAAATGATGAAATAAAGATGTGTAACTCTATGTTAGTTTTCAAGAAGGCTTTAAAGTCTAAAATGATCAAGGGTTACAATGAAATTTGATTGAACTAGATTTTTCAGTTTAAGCTATCATGTGTTTTGTAACAATGTGAATTACTCAGTTAATGTAATGTATATAATGTAATGTATATAATGTAATGTATATAATGTAATGTATATGCATGTAGATAGTACAGGAGAGGCAGAAATAAGCCTTTAGTGGCTTCAGCCTGGTCCTTTTTCGGTTGCTGTCTGATGGATTCTTTTGTAAAAACATGATTTTATTTTGTTGTCTTTGTTTTGTTTGTTTGTTCAGTGTGACTTTCAGTGGATGGTACCTGAGGTATGCAGTCAGTGTAAACAAACATGCCCTTAAAGCGGTCATCGATGCTGATGTGGTACAGGATCCGCATGGCGACCTGACGATTGTTCTCATCACCTGCACCACAACAAACGTTCACAAACATCAATAAAAATATTCTGATACTCATCACTTACTGGCCATTCATTTTTTTTATCGACTACTTTTGCAACAAAAAACATTCAATTATCAAAATTTTGCACTCAAAAAGGAAATCCATGCTATTTTTACCTTAGTGAATGCAGCTACCAAATGCAAATTTTGCATGTAAGCTTTCAGGTTTAGCATTTCAGTCAATGCATTAAATCTTTGAGATTTTTAAGACAAATAATACTTTTTTTTTTTGTTGCAATTTCAGCTTTACGATTCATTTCAGTTTTTAGCATTTTCAGCAGTAAATGTATTTTCTAGTTCCACATCACAATGCTACTGTACTGTGCACCAAGGTTATAATAGTTTGGGATTTTTCATTAGTTTTAGTTTTAACTTCGTTGTGAATTTTTGTTTTCAAATTCAGTTAGTTTTAGTTAGTTTTTACAGTGAGTTTTCTAGTTTTAGTTTATTTTTTATTTTTTGAAAGTGCTTAGTTTTAGTTTAGTTTTTATTAGTTTTAGTGTTAGTTTTAGTTTTTTTGTAATGGGCTATGTGTTGGCTGCCAGATTTAAAGAGGTCATAATAAATTTTGCCATTTTATCCATCTCAGCCCCAATAAGGTTATTAACTCTTACAGTTCTGGGTGTTTTGTATTTTGGTTCTAGTGTAAACATCCCAGTCTCAGTAAACATATTCACCATGTGTTGCATGTTCAAATAGAAACACTGAATTATGAATGAAAAAAGTTGACAAAAACGAAAACTAAGGACATGTTCACTCTAATTTTAGTTAGTTTTAGTTAGTTTTGTAACCACAAAATACAGTTTCAGTTAGTTATCGTTTTTTAAAAACTCTAGTTTTTATTTTTATTTCAGTTAACGAAAATGTTTTTTCAATTCTAGTTTTCGTTAACTATAATAACCTTGCTGTGAATTAAGCGTATGTGCTGCATAATGCAATACAGAGAGAATATATATTTTATGCTCCTGTGTGAGTGAGTGCGGTTACCCAGTAAGGCAGACAATTTAGGTAACAGTCCCACTTCCACCATCTTGGCTCTGAGTCCAGAGTCGAAGGAGAGGTTGAGCAGCAGACGCAGCGTCAGGTTCAGGAGGTCTTCATGGTCACAAGGAACCAGACGAGCCAGCCGCTCTACAGTATCCACTTCAGCCTGAAACCACAAAGAAATCACGTCATTTTAGACTTGTTGCTTGTAGTGACTCTTGGTCAAAGAGTAAATAAATCCATAAAATGTTACTTCAGGCCCTCCTCTGATTCATTAATCCACTGACAGGATGAAGTCTGAAGCTCACCATATCGTTCTTGTTCTCCAGGAAGATGGAGAGTTTCTTCAGGAATGAAACCACCAGGACCAGCAGCTCCTCATCGTCCCGCTCAAGAACTTTGACCAGCAGACCCACAATGTTTTTGTTACGCATCTTCAGCTCCGTCCTCGTGTCCTCAGCCAGGTTCAACAGGAGGTAAAGAGACACTGAGCAACATGGAATGGACGGAGAGAGAGAGAAAGAGCATTACAGAGAGTATAAGCAACTTCTTATTGGCATCATTAAAGTCATTCTTTGGTTACAATTAACAAGAATACCAAGCCACAACATATTGATCTATCATTTTAATTTAAAAGCTTGGGTTTTATGTTTCATAAAGCTGCTAACTATGAATAGGAGTGATGCTTGGGGGGAAACACTCTGTTCTAATGCTGCTTTCACAAGTGGAGATCATGTGGTAAAAATATAGCATTATTAAGGGATAAGGGAGTATTTGAAGCGCGATTTTTAGGACTTTTGACTTAACCTGGACCTTTACTTTAATGACTTGGACTTGAGCATATTTGGTACAAGCCAAGGTTATTATAGTTAACGAAAACTAACAAAATAACGAAAACTAAAATTGAAAAAACCTTTTCGTTAACTGAAATAAAAATAAAAACAAGAGTTTTTTAAAAAACGATAACTAACTGAAACTGTATTGTGAGGTTACAAAACTAACTAAAACTAACTAAAATTATAGTGAAAATGTCCTTAGTTTTCGTCTTTGTCAACTTTTTTCATTCATAATTCAGTGTTTCTATTTGAACATGCAACACATGGTGAATATGTTTACTGAGACTGGGATGTTTACACTTCAACCCAAATACAAAACACCCAGAACTGTAAGAGTTAATAATCTTATTGGGGCTGAGATGATAAACCAAAGGAAATGAAGGCACATAGCCCATTACAAAAAAACAAAAACTAACACTAAAACTAGCAAACTCACTGTAAAGACTAATTAAAACTAACTGAATTTGAAAACAAAAATTCACAACGAAATTAAAACTAAAACTAATGAAAAATCCAAAACTATTATAACCTTGGTACAAGCATGACCTGGTGTGTCCCCACTATTCACAGTCCTGCTCTTCTCTATCCTCCCTCCCTCTGACCCCTCAACCTCCATCTACTCTATTCTACTCTGTTGATCCTGTACAACAGCATCTACTGAACGTCTGTCTGTCCTGGAGATGGATCCCTCCTCTGTCTCTCCCTGAGGTTTCTTTTTCCCCTGTTAAAAGGGTTTTTTAAATGAGTTCTTCCCTGGCTGATATGAGGCTCTAAGGACAGAGGGAGTCCTACCATGTACAGTCTGTAAAGCCCTTTGAGGCAAATCTGTGATTTGTGATTTTGGGCTATATAAATAAAATTGACTTGACTTGTCAGTCAAAAGAGCTCCAGAGACACACACATTTCACCTCCAAATCAGGAAAGAGTGGCGCATTTGCCAAAGGACGACTGATGAGGAGACAGGGACAACTCTGAATTTCAACTGACACTCAAAGATGTTGGGTCAGATGGTAGTAAGGAAGGAAATCACATCATGAGAGACCAGGAGCAGTTTAATAGGCTAGAAGAGACGATAATGTCCTCTGTCCTGGAGGCTCCATGACATGTACTCTGAGGATAGAGTTGATGTTATACTGTGTTGAAATAAATTAACTAAATGTTTGCTTTCAGACTCAACTCAGGTAATGATGACTCGACTCTGGCTTCTCTTTGGTGACTCGAACTCGAGTCGGGAATGTCACAATGTGCTACACATTAAATGCTTTTTGCTGGGATATGACAAGGAATGCACTTTCTGCTCTCCAATTGCAAATGACCATGTCTGGTGTTATTGTTAATGTATGACAAACATGTGAGTTGAGTGTTGGAAGGCGAGCTGACCTCTGAGCAGCTGCTCCTGTTTGGACAGCAGGCCGTGGTATTTCCTCACAGCTTTGTCCTGGTCTCTCCTGAGGGAGCCGTTCTCTGGAGCTGACTCACGTACAGGAGTAAAGTCAAGGATCACACACAACATATGTCTG
Source organism: Centropristis striata (assembly GCF_030273125.1). Taxonomy (NCBI): domain Eukaryota; kingdom Metazoa; phylum Chordata; class Actinopteri; order Perciformes; family Serranidae; genus Centropristis; species Centropristis striata. Next base: position 38,147,849 of record NC_081527.1, read on the forward strand.
GTGCACTATACCAGCTATTCTCAACCTTGGGGTCGGGACCCCAATTGGGGTGTCGAGATGATTTCTGGGGGTCGCCAAATCATTTTGGAAGAATGTGTTTTAGTCTTTTTGGTCACTTAATGTCTTTTTTTTGGTCATTGTGTGTGTTATTTGGTCATTTTGTGTCTTTTTTTGATCATTTTGTGGTCAATTTGTGTCTTTTTTGGTCATTTTGTTTCCTTTTTTTGGTAATTTTGTGTCTTTTTTTGGTCATTTTGCGTCCTTTTTTGTCATTTAATGTCTTTTTTTAGTCATTTTGTGTTTTTTTGGTAATTTTGTTTCTTTTTTGGGTCATTTTGCGTCTTTTTTTAGTCATTTTGTATCTTTTTGGTAATTTTGTTTCTTTTGTGGGTCATTTTGTGTCTTTTTTTGGTCATTTTGTGTCTTCTGGTCATTTTGTGTCTTTTGGTCATTTTGTGTCTTTTTTGATCATTTTGTGGTCAATTTGTGTCTTTTTTGGTCATTTTGTTTCCTTTCTTTGGTAATTTTGTGTCTTTTTTTAGTCATTTTGTGTCTTTTTTGGTCATTTTGTGTCTTTTTTGGTCAATTTGTGTCTTTTTTTGGTCATTTTGTTTCCTTTTTTTGGTCATTTTGTGTCTTTTTTGATCATTTTGTGGTCAATTTGTGTCTTTTTTGGTCATTTTGTTTCCTTTTTTTGGTCATTTTGTTTCTTTTTAGGGTGATCTGAACTGTGCGTGTGAGATTGTGTTCAGTGAGTGGGGGTCACGGACAACATGCATGTTAAATTGGGGGTCGCGACTCAAAAAGGTTGAGAACTACTGGTCTATACAGAGGAGGGAAGACCATTAATAACCCAAATAAAAGGATATAGGCTTTGTTCTTTTTGCGTAGCTCCTCACGCCACACATCGTGTCTCTTCAGCTCGTGTTCCACCACGCTCATACACAACGCTCCGATTTTATAATGACTCACAACTCCATGAAACTGGGAGAAACTGGGAGAGGAGAGAAGACACATTGTGTAAAAGGATGAAGCAGGAGAGGAAGACATACTGAAGGAATGTGTGTGTTACCTGGAGAAGCAGAAGAAGATGTAAATGATGATGGTAGCCAGCTCTACACTCTGTTTCCAGTCCTCCCTCAGAACTCTGGCCAGAGCACCTAGAGCTGCCTCTACACACACACACACACACACACACACACACACACACACACACACACACACACACACACACACACACACACACACACACACACACACACACACACACACACACACACACACACACACACACACACACAGGCATTTGTCATGTGAGGTAAACAGCTTTGTGTTAAATAAGGCCACCAGTGTGATTGGCCTGGGGTTGGTTTGTTTGTTTGTTTGTTTGTTTGTTTGTTTGTTTGGTTGCCTGTTACAGAAATGTTCCACTGTTCAACTACATTAGTCGACTTAAGATCTTTTCTACTAACTAATGACCATTTTTATGTGTAGCCAGCCTTCTAGTTAATAAACAATGACTGGAATCAGAACACTTCCAAAACCAAATATCTTATCCTACAGATTGCCAACAGATTCTGCATTCATATGCATAATTGTATTCATATGCATGTGAATATCTCAAGTATGTGCCTCTACCTTCAACAGAATGAAAGAGGAGAACTGGATAGTTGAGCACCATGGCTCTAAAGAGTGCAGGCTACAGAAAAAAACATCATAAACACACCCTTTGATTGGCTAAATAAGGACCAACCAAATGTACCATATATTTAGCTATTAAAAGGGTATATACACTCAAAAAAAGCAAACTGTGTGTCTGTTACCTTCTCCTTAGTCTAACATGTAGCTTCTACTAAATAAAATGATGTTTTGTGGTTGAACAGTTTTAAAACATGTAGTTTTAGCATAAAATGCAACACTTTAAAATTTACTAGAATACTTTATGTTCAAACAACCTAATTAAATTGCTGAATATAATAATCTGTTTAAAAATTATTTATTTCCTGAATAATTACTATTATGTTCATTTTCATATGATAAAGGTAATCTTTTAGGCTAAACCACTTCAACCTAACTTTTGTTGGCTCATCACAATTAATTCATGTACTTCACTATTTTAAAAAGTAGTTGTAACTACCCTATTAAATAAAGTAACTCTTAATAATAGCACACATGTTTAAATGGCCCAAGAAAATTATGTTAGTATGTTATAATTACCCTTACAAATCTAGTTGGACTGACCCCTGGTAATTAATTTACAATAACGCAAATACATCATGTTGACCCGAAATATTTACATTTTGTTCACTCAACAAAACTGTTTCTCGCTAAATTAAAGCATTTTATTTAGGTGGAAATTATTTCCATAGTTTTATTTCGTTCTGGGGACAAATTATTTTTTTGAGTGTATGTAAATGTAGGTATAGGCTACTTGGCTAACCATCAGTTTTAACTAGCAGGTTGAATGTAACTGTACCGTTGTGCAGCAGCTCCTCCAGGTTATCAGGGTTGCGGGCCAGCTGCAGGAGGAGAGCAGAACCTCTGATCTTCTCTGGGATTCCTTCATAGAGCAGCTCTATATACTCATCCACTCTGGTGATACTGGCCTCCTCATTTAACTACACAAACAAACACACACACACACACACACACACTGGAATTAACTAATAAGGTTTGACACTATTCCAGTAAACAATGATCATGAGAATTAAAGCTTGAAACTGTTAATTAGATTAAATAGACATGGATCAATAATGAGAAGTCATAGATTATTCAACGATATAAAGACCTAAAATTTGGGGGCGGTGCACATCAGGTTAGAGGTGAAAAAGTTATGAGAAACAGTGTAAAACTAACAGAATGCTGCCTGAGAAGTAAAATGGCTGCGAAGGAACAAGACACATGAACAAACAGGCAGTATTTTAAGTTGTTACCTCCATTCCTTCAAACGGTGTCAGCTCTCTGGGTTTCACTGTTCTTTTCTCTTTCTTCTCCACTGCTGACACAAAAACAGCCAACAATAACAATACAGTATTTCCTATATTTCCAATACAGTATTTGATACTGTACATCTACACAGGAATCTTCTTATCACGAATGAAACAATATACACTACTGGTCAAAAGTTTTAGAACACACCAACTTTTCCAGAATTTAATTGAAAATGATGCAGTTTAATGTCTCAGTGTACTCTGAAATTAATGCACATTTGCAACATTTAAAATTCTTTATTGAGCATGATAGTGTTTTGAAAGTTAAAAAAAGATTCAAAATCACATTTTATGTTGGACTAAAGGACTAAAAAAAGACACAAAATGACCAAAAAAGACACAAAATGACCAAAAAAGACACCAAAAGACACAAAATTACTAAAAAAGACACAAAATGACCAAAAAAAAAGACAAAATGACTTACAAAGACATGAAAATAATTCAAAAATGGACAAAATAGCCCAAGACTCCATAGAGTTAAGTTGTTAACCCATTTCTTGTTCCCTGAAAAAGGCCTACTTGTATAATTCTGAAATGTACATTATTTTCCAGTTTTGGTTCAGCTTACCTTTTTTTATTTACCTCTGGCAGTTCACCACTTACCTTTGTACCCTTTCAAGCTGTTCATTTGACTTGAACTGCTTGAATTTCAATAAAAAAACTGGAAAAAGTGGGGTGTTCTAAAACTTTTGACCGGTAGTGTACGTGGCTAATCAATAAACTAGTAAATGGGCCTGTTACAAAGAGGAGAATATGGTGACATGACTGACTTTTGCCCTCCACAGGGGATGACTTCCTGTTCTGCAGGTAGTAGAGGAGCTGCTCCACCTGGGGCAGACGGGAGGAAGGGATGAGTTTACACTCCTCCACCACTTTCTTGGCCAGAGCTCCCACATCTGTACTGGGAGAAAGACTTTTCACTCTGATACTGGAGGGAGGAAGAGAGGACAAAGACAAGGGTGACAGGTCAGAAGCTGGTTGACTTCATTATTATTTGTTTACAGCTTTGAACAGGTTTCTAAGAAGGCTTAAGTCATTGAAATGTAATTCTTAGTGACTACCTGCAACAGACTTTAAGGCCATTGCAAAGCCTAAAATAAAATAAAGCTGGGAAATTAGCTACTAAATAATCAAAACAGGTATGGACAATTTAAAGAATTTAAGTTATAGACTGGAATATCTAATTACAAGATTTATTAAGCCTGAATACAACTAATCTAATTTGAATGAGGATGAAAATATTCATGAAGCAAAGTAAAGAACAATGGAAGTCTGGAGTGCATGGCATAAGAAAATCAACTGTGACCATGAAAAACTTGTATCATTCCATTTCAATTCAAGTTGAAGAATAAGAAAATATGGTAAAATATAGTGGTGTCAACAATAATCGATGCGGGACATGCACGATTCAGCATCGATGCAGCAAAGTGCCATAATCGATTATGTTTATTTTCTGGCCTCCCAACTACAACTCCAGTTTAAAATTTATGTTTTCTTTTTTTCAGGTTTGAAAATGCCATATCCAATACCCTGTACCATTTTTTTTAAATTTAATTTAATTTAATGACATTCATGTCAAAGATACAGGAGAGTGATGATACACACATAACAGCCAATAAAATCTGTTGTTATTAGGCCTATCTGACTGCTTGTATTGCCTCATGACTGATGAAAAATGTCCCTTGTTGTGTGCAGTAGAATTGTGATGCATCGTAGAATCGAATCGTATCGAATCGTTACCTGGTGAATTGTAATCGAATCGAATTGTGAGAGCAGTGCCAATGCACACCCCTAGTAAAATAGCCCGAAAGGTCATGGGAAAGAATAAGAGTAGTGTAGATAGATAGATAGATAGATAGATATACTTTATTTATCCCAAACTGGGAAATTACAGTGTAGCAGCAGCATTACACACAGAGACAATAACAACACAATTGAATAAAAAGAACAACCTAGGCATACTTCAAGCAATAAAATATAAAAATACAATAAAATATAAAGTGTCTAAAGAAGGAGTAGAATAGAATTCCAGTGCAGAATAAATATGAATATACAGTATAAAAATGTAGGTGCTATGAAACAAATAAGGTGCAATGAACAGTGTGCATAAAGAACACATAAAGTGCATAGACAGTATGTAATGAACCAGATTATTATTTGTTATTGTACAATGTGATGGCATGTGGAAGGAAAGATTTTTTACATCTGTCCCTATGTGTAAGGAAAAAACAAGAGTGCACTCACATTTTTTGTCCCTCCTTTCGTTCCCCCAGCATCTGACCTCCACCTTCTCCCAGTATAGATGCTTCCACCTCATAGTGGACCACCAGGGCCTTCTCTGTGGGATGGACGTCTAGGCTGCCCGCAGTGACTTTGCTGTGGGTAAATACCCTTGCATTAGGGTTATGCATAAAATCCAAACATTTCACAATATTGTCTTTTATATGTATTTTCAATTCATATAAGGAAAATATGCATGTTTGTTTGTTTCTTATTGTCTGAGTGAAAAACACTAAGAGCGTATCACTCAAAGACTCAGCTTGTTCCAACATTATTAGTCAAGACAAAGTCAAATCAGCATCTAAAACTCAAATTAAGCCAGACATAAAGCCAGTAGCAAATTATAACATTTAAAATAATAAAATGACTTTTGATGGTGCAGTTAAGCTTAGTTTACATTGTTATAACAGAATCTGTTATTCATGAATATAAGAATATATTATTAAAACTATAGGCTTCTATACATCGTAATACATTTTAATATATCCGGTTTACTATTCATCTATCACAGGGATGGGCAACTGGAGGCCCAGGGGCCACATACGGCCCGCACCCTCACTTGAAGTGGCCCTCAGTACAACTACATGCATTTGAGCATGAAATCTTAAAAGTGCAGCGTAAAAATGCACAAAATTACTTGTGCAATAAATGTTGGTCTGCTGTTCTTTCACTGAAAAAAAAAGAAATCACAGTAAGTGGTTATTTTTATTTACTTCAAACCTTTTGTATTCCTATTTATACTGTTATACATGCATTTGAGCATGAAATATGTTAAGTTACTGCACTGTAAACAAATAGACACAAAATGACCAGAAAAGACACAAAATGAAAAAAAGACACAAAATGAACAAAAAAAAACACAAAATGACCAAAAAAAAAGACACAAAATGACCAAAAAACCCCACAAAATGACCAAAAAAAAAGACACAAAATGAACAAAAAAAGACACAAACTGAACAAAAACATTAATTCCTAAAAGTGCAGTGTAAAAATGCACAAAATGACTTCTTGCAATTAATGTTTTTCTGCTGTTCTTGCACTGAAAAAAAAAGAAATCACAGTAAGTGGTAATTTTTTATTTGCTTCAAACCTTTTGTATTCCTATTTATACTGTTATACATGCATTTGAGCATGAAATATGTTTAGTTACTGCACTGTAAACATATTTAAAATTGCAGTTTCATCATATCTGGTAAGTGCACGCTCCTATATGTGGCCCTGTGGTAGTGAACATGAAAAATTGTGGCCCCCTGCAGCATTTAAGTTGCCCATCCCTGTTCTATCATGTTAGTTTTCAAGGTAAAAAGCAGTTTTGACAGTTAAAACACCTCACCAAACCAATGAGGTTACACTGTAAACAATTGTCTTGTAAATTAACAGTAGAATACTGGCAGCAGGGTTTCCAGCATTCTACTGTTAATTGTACAGTTCCTCTACTGTTATTTACTTTACAGTATGTTACTGTGATAAAACCACATACTGAATGACAGTAAAATCCTGCATTTCATTGATTTCTACAGTAGACTAAAACACAGTATAGTGCTGAAGCTAGTTGCAATATTATTGCAGTATACAATGCAGTCATTTTTTGTAAATAGAGCATATTACTGTCTGAAAGCCAATTACTACGAATTAAGCTCTGTCTTCACTGTAACCTCAGTAATCTTAATAAACCATATACTGACTGAGTTAGTGAGTAAAATACAGGCATTAAAATGTGGACAAGAAGAGACTTATATTTTATGGGAAACGACAAACTACCCACAAATATTGCCCAGAATGCATTATTTTCTACAGTATAATACATTTTTAATGGAAAACAGTATGTTACTGTCACAATGTGGCTGTTTTCTTACAGCAATGTGTTACAGTGTATGAATAGGAAGACACGCCCAGACAGCTACATACACAGATATAATAGCTGGTTATTAACAGATAACACTGTATGTTTCCATAAACGGTTGAATGATAAAAAAAGATTAGCTCAACTCACAGTGTAGACTACTAGAATGTACATGAATTAAATAAAAGACAGCTGATTAGTTTATGTGTCACTGTTACACAGTAGCTAGTTAGCTGTAGCCCCTTTCATTGAGAGGAATCTAACACCAGCCCCCTTTAACAATCTGTTTCACACAATCTGAGATTAACAAAAATAAAAGAAATTCACTTTTTGTAATTAGTATGTTGTTGTGATGGATTCGGCGCTGTGTCAAAATCACCACACAGTAAAGGTTGATTACTTGTATTGAAAAACACAGACAGACTCCCAAATATGATTAAAATAAGCGACTATGAGTTGGGGTTTACCTCCAAAAGGCGATTTTATTGTCATAATCTATGGATTACATGTATGCCGAATTGATTGGTGGATCATAGTGGATTACTTAAACTCTAAAAACATTTTATATTATGTACTGGCTTTACATGGAGAGTAAAACAACAACAAATTGCCTGAAGTTTGGCATTAATTGATGAGAGCTTCTAACGCAGCTGACTAGAGATGATCGTGTTTCAATAACACTCTTTAGTCTCACCTAACATTAATATATGTGCTTGCTAAACGGCTATAGTTCATGTGGTGGCATTATTCTGTCATATTTTAATTATATTAACGTGCTAAACACATTGTATTAGCGTCCTTAGCTTGCTTTAACGCGACTTTCCCCAATAAATGTTGCAGCTATTGGAGTAACAATCCTGTTACTTTGTTGCGTCTCACCGTTTGAGGTAGCGCGCGTCGTCCTGCATCTTCTTTAATCTTTTGTTTCAGATGTTGAATTACAGCAATAGCTCGATTATATTTAATGGATCCCCCAAATCACGACCATAGCAATCCGTGTGCTGGCTACTCGCTAGCACCAGTCATAACAGCAAGAGTTGGACTACAAATATGGCGTCCTTCTCGAAGCAGAGACTCTCAGGAAGCATTTTTTTTTTTTTTTTTTTTTTTGCGCTATGTAAGAATATCTCCTACGTTGAAAAGAGCCACTGCATTGGTATTTATTGGTATTTATATACAGTCTATGATTGGTAGTAACCATGTCGTCACCCTGTTTAAATAATCGCCTAAGTCATTTTTTCAAGTTTTGCAGGAAACACAAAAAACTTCACCAAAAGTGTAACATACACTACTGGTCAAAAGTTTTAGAACACACCAACTTTTCCAGAATTTAATTGAAAATGATGCAGTTTAATGTCTCAGTGTTCTCTGAAATTAATGCACATTTGCAACATTTAAAATTCTTTATTGAGCATGATAGTGTTTTGAAAGTAAAAAAAAGATTCAAAATCACATTTTATGTTGGACTAAAGGACTAAAAAAAGACACAAAATGACCAAAAAAAAAGACACAAAATGACAAAAAAAGACACCAAAAGACACAAAATGACTAAAAAAAAGACACAAAATGACAAAAAAAGACACAAAATGACTAAAAAAAGACACAAAATGACCAAAAAAAGTCACAAAATGACTTACAAAGACATGAAAAGAAATCAAAAATGGACAAAATAGCCCAAGACTCCATAGAGTTAAGTTGTTAACCCATTTCTTGTTCCCTGAAAAAGGCCTACTTGTATAATTCTGAAATGTACATTATTTTTCAGTTTTGGTTAAGCTTACCTTTTTTTATTTACCTCTGGCAGTTCACCACTTACCTTTGGACCCTTTCAAGCTGTTCATTTGACTTGAACTGCTTGAATTTCAATAAAAACTAGAAAAGTTGGTGTGTTCTAAAACTTTTGACCAGTTGTGTATATTTATTGATAATTTCACTCAAAAAGGGTGTAACAAAGGATGGCTATTGGCATAGTAATAACACTGTGTGTAAATTATGTAACTTAAGAGAAATAAATGACTTAGGCAATTTTTTGAACATGCCTTTGTGACTTAAGCAAGATATGGTAACACTTTATTTTGAAGGTGTCTACATAAGAGTGACACAAGCCTGTCAGAAACATGACATGACAAGTATCATGAGCATTAATGTTACTTCAAAATGTCATTAATGTTCATGACACATCCCATGTCATGTTTATGACACGCTCATGTCACTCTGATGTAGACACCTTCAAAATAAAGTGTTACCATATATTGCTTAAGTCACTAAGGCATGTTCAAAAAATTGCCTAAGTCACATTTTATTTTGACTTAGGCATAATAAATCTGCTTAAGTCACACACTTGACATAGGCCATTATCTTAAAGGGGTAAAATCACATGATCTGATCAACTGAGGATGGAGGAGATTTTACCATAGGTGGCTATGAGGAGATGATTTAGGCAAAAAAACAATTTTGACAAAAAATGACTTAGGCGATTATTTTAACAGTGTGACGAAATCTAACCATTTGAATCATAATTAGAGAAAGCAAGAGCTACTTGAGAAACAAAACGCAGGGAATAATTTAGTTAAAAAAAAGCGTTGAACCTTCAGAATCCGATTGTATTCCGTGATGCATCGCTTTTCTATAACTATTGTCTTTAAAGCATAACTTAAAAGGTGCTATAGTTGTTTTTTCTGTTTTCCTGTTATCTTCACGTTGTAAACTCATTACACGTAAACCATTATTAATGAGCCTGGTTTAATTGCCCTATAATTTAGAAACAATGTGTAATCTTGGCACTGGGATCAATGTCTAAAATAAAAATGGTACAGTATTCTCGAGTAATTGCATAAAAAACAATGTGCATTTACCAAATAATAAAGTTAGGGTTCAGTTACGGATTTACTGACTTGAGCTGACATACGGTTTGTTGGCATTTTAAGATCATTTTCTGAAAAAGAATCCAAGTGTTAAGAACTTATAGACTCCCCCAAATGTTATATTATGAACAGACAACATAGAGATGGACAGAGTGGGCCTAGTAGATATATACTCCTTCATGATTACACAATACTCCACATACATGACATAATATAGTGGTAAGTAGATATATTGCCACATAGAAATACTGCTGGAGGTGACTTTGATCATAACTTAACCCTCCTGTTATGTTACGGGTCAAATTGACCTATTTAAAAGTTTAAAAATCTTTTAAAAAATCTTAAATATTTTTTAGTTAAAAAAATTAAATTAAAAATTAAAATAAAAAATTAAGTCATGTAAAACCATTGTATTTTATATGTAGGTATTATCAATGTACATTTAAAAAAGTTTTTACATGCATTTTTTAATGAAAAACGAGTAAATTATCGTCATTGAACGTGAGAGGTAAAGAACATCATTGCACTTAATATTGATTTAAATGGTTAACAATGGAGTTAATAATTAAATGTAAACAATGTTTATTGGGATTTTTTGTGTCTGACACTTTTGGATAATTAAACATGCTGCTGTTCCTGAGAAACAAACATAACAGGAGGGATAATAAATATGTACCATTTGGCTTTTGCAGTCCCAATGTACACTGTTACACAGACAGACAGACAGACAGAAAGCACTTTGTTAAAATCACCTTTTATTGGAGAGCTATAACGGCAAAGCATAGACTTTTTCACATCATGTGGTACTTAACTGCTTCTAAATAAAACCAGAATTCAATGTGTGCCAGTGGATTTTTTCTATTGTGTTTATCTGCACATGCAATGTAGTTTATGTTTCTAAACTTTTGTGTGTGCAATGACCTCAACACTGCTTTCCTCCCATTCTTTCCCCAATTCCCTTTCCGTAACTCTCATTTCCTTACACTCCCTCCTCCTGTTTACGTTGTCTCATATCTCTCTTTATCCACTCTCCTCCAACACAGTCAACTCTTCTCTCCCCTTCACTTAATGACCATCCTTTCATCTTTTACTCCACATCCCCTCCTTCGTCCTCGTCATTAGCACATGTGGTGAACTCCTTCTCAGGCAGCAGGCCGTATTCATTGAGAAACCCCTCTACGTCTGTAGCAAAGAAGTCTTCATGGAGGTGTTTGGTAACAGACAGGAAATTGCCCAGTAACTCGCCAGCTTTGTACACCAGCAGGGCAGGGAGAACCTGGAAGGATATTAAAAGGAATCAAAATATACTTGTAGGCTGCTCTGAGGTTAATCTTTTAATAGTGACAGTGACAGGTTTTATGATATTCAGTACTCAGCATTTTAGTTCAAGCCAATGCCACTCCAGTTTCAGTAATACTATTACTGAAACATTTGTTATTTATGTTATAACTACCTAAAATTAATTGTTGTTGTTATGCCCTTTCAAGCTACTATTCAAGCATGATTTAGTTTACAATGATAACAGTGTCGGATGTACCATTTTGCCAACCGGAATGGCAATTGTTGTTGTCAGATTTTAGCAGCCAGCTACATAATTATACAAACTTAGTGACACAAAATCTTTGGCTGAGTTGGAATGTTTCTGGTTGAACTCTTTCACCCCCGGTAAATGATGGCAACACAGGGTGTTTCTTCAGTCATGCAACAATAAATACATAGAACAGCAAGTGTTAATGCTTCCTCGTGTGTGACAATTGCATTTCAAACGTTAGTTTTTCAATCGGTGTTCAATGTGATTGGCCTAATCGTGACAGTTCTTAAGGTGCAAAGGAAACACATACAGAAACCCGTACAAGGGAGTTTTAGTTCCTTGATTAGCTCGTGGGTTGAATTCATCTGGTGTCATAGTTTCTTGGACATTTTGGTCAAAAAGGGCTAATACACATTATAATCTGCACCATGTCATAATGCACACACTTTCTCTTAGTCTCTGTGCTTCTGGAAAGGCAAAAACTGTTTAGGTACTAGGTATTGCTCTTACTAGAGCCACATGCACACCACTTGGGATGATTGCTGTTCGTGGGAGGGGTTTAATGGCCTCACAGGTCTTCATAGCAGTGTGACTACAATCTCTATTACAATCACTTCTAGCAATAAATATGCTAATATGGCAGTCAATGTCTGAATGAGGATTAATTCTAGTTACCATCATCATTTTTTCCTTTACTTACCTCAGGGGAGAAGCGCTCAGCAGCCCCCGTTGCCACTGCATCAATACGACAAAATTTGACGCTGGGGTACTCTGACGCCAGGCAGTCCAGACACGAGTTCAACTGTTCACAGCCTGACAAAGAACAAATATGCCTGTTATTAGCACTCAGAAATTTACGTTTCTGGACAGTGTGTTTTAGCATCTTAATCTATCGGGGGGACTGTACTGTAGCTGTAACATGAGTCACGAGGTGCGTTTCAATGAGGTACTTTCCCTCTAGTGAGATGCTACAGGTGTTGCTTGGGAGAGAGGATCCACCCAACTACACTGGTTAGCGGCTCAGAAAGTACCTACCTCGGGTAGGACGAAACTGGTAATGTCAACTGGTGTTGAGAGGCTGTAGTAAATACATGAAGTTAGCCCTTATTACTTTAGTGTTGAAGTCCCTAGCGGCTCAGAAAGTACCTACCTTGGTTGGGTACTTTCTGAGCCGCTACTAACTAGTCGGCACTGATTGGATACGGTTTGGCCGCTGAGGGGTTAACATCTCCTGCTCTATCTGCAGACTGCTGCCGGAGGACTGGGCCGCTTGTGAGTGCTTTGGGACGGTGCCTGCTGCTCATTAAGAAGAGTAGGAACGAGTCTCCAAAAGTCTCCAATAACAGCAGAAAATCTCGCTAGATTTGTCGCAAGTCGCTTTTTTTGAAAAAGAGTCTCTAGAGGGTTCGGAATAGTTGCTAAATATAGCGAGTCAGTCTGTTGTCACATTGGAACTCCATTGGTTAGCCGCTACTAAAGTACCTGTATGGGAACAGAGACCGAGGGGAACTAACTAGTGGCCAAAACACTCAGCTGCTTTCCAGAAAGTACTCAAAAAGGACTCAGTGGAAACGCGTAGTTCGCCATGACTTAAACACAAGGGTTAAAAAAGGACCTTTGACACCATGCTGGTAGATGTGGACTACTACTTGGGTCATCCGATGTTCCTTCTCTATGACTTCCAGGAAGGCTTCTCCGGTCTCAAGTTCGTAGACTTCTTCAAACGTAGGACCAAAGCTTAGGCGCTCATGCATGTCCTGCATGCACTGCTTTCGGTAGCGTTTCAGGCAACGTTCATCCTCTTCTTGGATCATTTCGTACTCCTGAACGCTCATCTAGAGGTAAGGAAATATATGTTACTGTTTTGATTTTTTTGTTACATTCAAACATATTCTTTTGGCACACGTTTTGTCTAAAGCGACATATAAATGAGGTACAATCCAAGACATAGTAGATAGTTGTTGTGTACTTTCTTCGTGTAAGTGTCTGTTACTTTGACTATGTACAGATTCCCCAGTCTGTCTTTGATTCGTCTTTGATTCTTATCCTCTGTACAGATATTTGTGTTTCTGTTGTCACATATCTGTACAATTATAATCGAGTCTATTGTCATGCTCTTATTGAGTGTGCTTGTAAGAGCACACTATATTTTTCAGCGGTTTTAAAATGATTCGGCAAAAACATGCCAAAAAATCCCCCCAATGTTACATTATGGAGAGGCTAGAGTGGATGACATCATAGCTAGAGTGGAGGGAGAAAATTAAAAAAATAATAATGATTTTGGAAACTGATCGAGGCCTCTACAGAATTAACTCAGCAGTGTCAATAATGTTTGGGTGCGAGTCACGGCCCAGTGTCAGACACGCTCAACATTTCTTTAGAAATGATCTAGCTGACCATAAAATCTCAAATGGTATGTTTTCCTGTGTGTGAGGTTTGGTGAGTGTTTCCATCAACCTTTCTGTTGAGTCTCTCCTTATCATCCGGCTGGGACATTTGTCTGAGTAGCTCTCTCTTGCCTTGAGGGACAGTCTGATCCACACTGTCCAACTTAAACCTTCGCCAGTCATTAATCACGCCTTTTGGACCTGCAAATACAATGCCCACAAAAACACTACTTTACCAAGACATACTTGAATGTAAGGTACAGCTGAAACTCCATTGAAGTTGGTAAAACCATAAAATGCACAATGATTGATGCCTCAATGAATCGGCTTTGAGTCCGCTACATCTGTTTTGATCCATCCATCCATCCATTCCCCTCTGCTTATAAATCAAATCAAGAGCTTCGCCTCACGCCTCAGCTCCTTTTTCCCCTCAACTGTCCAGTACAACGCCTGCACCAAACCGTCTGTCCATCACACGCTCCGTTTTACCCTCACTCTTACAAGATCCAGAGATACTTAAACTCTGTCACTTTACAAACGCTACACCTATATTTAACTATTTTCATGTCTACTGCATCTTTATGACTTATGCCTTCTGACCTGTGTGATTGGCAGGCAACTCCTCTTCTTCCTGGGTAGAGCCAGACATCCTGCTAGTGGTCTGCAATACAGAGAAAACTCAAATTGGATAACTTTATCAGACTTATACAGATAACAGGTGAAGTGATGTGGTCCTTGGAAGCAGGTAAGTCTCAGGTACAACTCTTGAAATGCCAGATTGAAACCCGAATTATCTTTTATCCCAATGATAGTTTATGACCAGAAGTGTTTTTTTACTTGATCTCACTGTACTATGAAGTGTGCCAAGTGTATAGGCAACAAAACACTCCCAGGGATGCACCAGGGTAAGCTCTGTTTGTGGAGTAAAATAAATGTCGTCTTAGTCTAGTTGTGACAGGATGGTTATATCTAATTTCAGCGTGAAGATCGCCCGAACAGCATGACATATCCAAACCATACTATCTGTATTCTATTATCACAACCACTTACTGTGAGTCAATCAGAAGTTTACTTATCAGATTATGTTGAGATTACCAGGAGTCTTATGTGTACACATGTCTAGGACATCTGATTATGTGCAATGACAATCTAGTAGTTAAACCTGTCATTCCATTTAACTTTCTGTAACCCAAAAAAGTTGTATCCTATTAAGCCTGGAAATTTAAGATTCACTTCCTATGACCAACTTTCTTTTTAGAGAAAAAAGGAATGCTATTTTATCATTTTACAAGTATTTTAAAGCAATCATAAACAATGATTAAATAGATTATCCTCTATTATCCTCTTTAATGTAATTCTGTAAAGACAAATCATTGTATCTAGGTTTCTTTGAAGACACAACTTATTAAATTAACTTTGATAAACTTGTTTTAATCAAAGTCACAAGCAATACAATCCTTCCTGGATAACCCACACTGAAAGCTATTGTGCTGATAAAGCTGCACTGTCAGTGACAACAGGGGCTTAATCAGCACTACGTCAGTCAGAAAACTGATAATGCCCTTTAGTCTGAGGCAGCTAATTCCTTCATGTTACAAAGCACTACGTTTCTTGCATTCATTTAAATAAACTTAAATGCAATTTAGCAGGTGGAATTTCACCCCCAGTGGTTTTAAACAAGGCATAGCATGATTTCTAAAGTCAACAAAGGTTGTAATATTTGCATATGTATGAACAAACGAACTGACTAAAGCAATGGCAATTATTTAAGCAAATACAGACTGATGTAAAGAAATATATCACCATGTGCAACTTAGTAAAACAAACAACAAAAAAAACACTTCTGGGCAATCAGAAAATTATGTAATACTGCAACATTAAGTATTCACATAAAATATCTAAATGTGAGTTTGTTGACAACAAAGTGACGACTGATTAACAGTAACGTAAAAAAATAAAACTCAAATCTCTCAAATCTCTTAACATGATGATAAGAGTACTAGACATTTATTTCTTTTACTGAACTAAAATTCTTACCTTACTTTGCGTCTGATCTGGTGGCTGTCACTTTTTTTGCAGCTTATTTGTTTGTTGTTGTTTTTCAATCTTTTTCTGTTGTATCTATTTGTTATGTTCTGTCAATCTAGGTAGTCACTGAGTAGTGTGTCCAGATATAATAGACTAATAGGAAAGAGGTGAACACAAGTTTAACAAAGGGCGGGGAGAGAGATGAGGTAATAAGCTTTATCTTCACTGTCACCTTAATCCTCACAGTCACTGTAATATATTGTCTAATATCATAAGTAGTGATTAAATCCTAACAATACCCATCCCTAGCTAACAGTGCAGCTGCAGCCAGCCCCTGAAGTCTGAAGGATAAAAGCTGAATTCACAGCACATTTAGTAGCAGACAGGAGCAGGCACCTATCATGTTCAATCAAATCAGACCACATTTGGCAACATAGCATTAATTACAGACATCAAAGACTGTCAAGGAATCCGTTCCTGTATGCAGATATTGTCGCAAAATAAAAGAATCAACCCGTCCCTGGGTGGGCTCGAACCACCAACCTTTCGGTTAACAGCCGAACGCGCTAACCGATTGCGCCACAGAGACAGCCACGCCTACATCTTCAGTAGGAGAATATGTATGTACTCCCCATCACAGAGGTGACACTCTATATGCAAAAGAACTGAACCACAATACTCCTAAGAACCTAGATTGGGTGGCGACCAGCAAACCTTGATCAGAGGACCTTAAAAATCAGTTTTTCTGATTGGTGTATTGCTCTTAAGTTGTTTCTATCGTCTACTTTTAGGTTTTCTCCACAGTTCTCAACAGAGATTCAGCACTTTTAGACAGCTATAATAGATTTTCATCAGTTTCTCTGATTGAAACGGTTTCTATTTCAAAATCAAATCAAATCCAAATTACTTTATTTATCCCTGAGGGGATATTCAGTTGGTCTGGTAGATGCCACAACATGTGAAAAATGAATTTAAAAATCTTCAAAACCGAGGATGCACACCTTCATGCCATCCACAAGCCACATACAAAATCTTAGGTCAGTCTGACTAATGGTCAGCAAGATATGCCCTAGACACACACACACACGCACTTCTTGCTTTGATAGATAGATTAGCTGCTATTGTAATTCTAAAGAAAAACAGCATTATAAGGTTGTTTCTGTTTGTTGGTGAAGATAATTCATCTTTAAGCTCAGTATTATTAAAGGTTTCAAAACTACAAGATACTCAGATAACACTGGGCGCAGAAAAATCAAAACATGTCGTCCCTGGGTGGGCTCGAACCACCAACCTTTCGGTTAACAGCCGAACGCGCTAACCGATTGCGCCACAGAGACTTGTGCTACATGCTCGCAAGGGTTTTTTTTTTCTACACGAGTCAAAGCCACCATTGTAGTTTGATTTATTGTCTTTCTTGTGGACAAAACAAGCGTATACTTATATTAGCCTAGCCTAGCCTAGCCTGGCTAGCTCAGTCCATAAAGCATGAGACTTTTAAACAGGGACTGGGAGTGAAACAACTGCCCTCTGGTGCAGGCTGTACAAATATAATAAGCATAGATTCCTTGTATACTTGCATTTCAATTCTGATGCTGATTTGTGTGGCTGACATAAAGACACGAAAAATAGATGTTTCCGCCCGGTTTCGAACCGGGGACCTTTCGCGTGTTAGGCGAACGTGATAACCACTACACTACGGAAACTCTGAGAACATGATTCCCTATAGGACACTAGATAAAAGTATATACCATTATATACCATATACCCAGACACAAAATCCCTTCAAAAGAAATGTTCCTTAAAGTTGCCATTAAGCTTCCTCAACAACATTGTGGGTCTGAAAAGTTTCCACACTTTCATTAATTAATTAAATCTGCTAAATTCCAATTTTAGCTTTATAAATGTATTGCAGTAAATTGCAGTCTAACATATAAATAAGAGGATTAGAGTTCTGTCTTACAAGCAGCGGGGGAGGAAAAAACACTGCGTTGGCCGGGAATCGAACCCGGGTCAACTGCTTGGAAGGCAGCTATGCTAACCACTATACCACCAACGCCGGTTACAACATCCTCTGTTTGAAGGTCTTAAGAACATTCATATAGCACTAGACAAGAATTTCCCAAAAAAAGGAAAAAGGCTGATTAATTGTATTCTGATTGGAGAATAAAATCACACCCCGTGTGTGCTATTGCCACTGCTATTAAATGAAATTTGTCAAAAAAGAACTACATTCTTTAAGCAATAATATAATCAACAAAGCACAGCCTAAAAAAGACTGCACTGGACCAGCGTACAGCAAACATGCCCTCCTCATGACAATATCCTAACATGAACACAACAGGGAAACCAGAGAACTTTGTAAAATGTAAGAGAAATTAACAATAAACTGACCTCAAATGGATTACTCACCTTTTTAGATGCTTGCTTCTGAATGAAGAAGTTTGAAATTTCATCCCCCTCTGCCTTCAGCCAAAATGTAGTGTTTTGAAAAAATACACATTCACGACATTCACATTAATGTAATAAAAAAATAAAACTCATACTTTTTATGAGCTTGTTTTTTTTTTTTTTTTTTTAGAAATGGGCTGTACATCCATCTGTGTGAGATGCAACCAGTCAGACTGAATAGATAAACTGGCTCCGGAACATCAGGGATTTTCTCACAAAAAAGCCAAATGTATTTATTTTTGTGTCCACTAGGGGCACTGTGCACCAGACCAAACTGGTATTGGGCATTGATAAAGGTAGCAGGTGGTAGTGACAAGTAATAAACCAGTAAGGACACAGATTTTTACCAGATCAAAGCGAGGCAGCATGAAATGTTTGTGTGCTTTGAACTGGAAATTAAATTACCCAAAACTTGAATCCTGCCTGGACAGTAGGCTTATTTTTGCCTGAGTACACCCTATTGGAAGTGGTGCATCAGTGGCCTTTTGTACAAGCTTTAAAAGTGAAGGAACTATCTTACAGCTAGCCACTACACCATGCACAACTCATCTAGCTCTGCCAGAACCAACATTACTGAAATGCACTAAATCTTTGCACTAAATCTACGCACGACACTTTGCTATGTTATTAATATTATTACTATTATTATTATTATATATACTGTTGCTGCCATTATTACTATTATTACTATATACTGTAATATACTACTATTATTATTATACCGGCCTTACCAGCCTTATTTATTATTATTATTATAACTATTATTATTATATATTGTATAGCATACTACTTTACTAATAATTACTTTATTTATATTTTTCATTTTATTTCTTTATTGTTTATTATCTATTATTACATATTATATATAATATATACTGTACTATTATTATTATTATTATATACCGTCTAGCCACTATAGCTTTGTTGCATCATATCACCAGTATAATTACCTTCATCTTGTCAACCATCCTACTAACTGATCTTCTTTTTTAACTTCTTAAGTGTCCTTGTTCTATTCTGTGTTTTTTTCTATTGTTGTTTTTATTTATGCTACCTCAGTATTTTATTCTATTGTATTTTATTGTACTTGAATACCGGACTGCTGTGACAACCGAATTTCCCTTCGGGGATGAATAAAGTTATCTATCTATCTATCTGTCTGTCTGTCTGTCTGTCTGTCTGTCTGTCTGTCTGTCTGTCTGTCTATCTATCTATCTCTCTATCTATCTATCTATCTATCTATGCTTAAACCCTTTCAGTCACTCCTTACCTAACTTACATTAACGTCCCGTTCAGGTGGACTGCGGCCAAACTACTTTTAAAAAAGTTGAAAGAAGTCTAATTTGGAAGTTTCTCTTGGGTTTACTTTGTGTGATAGGGGTTTTTTTCCCCCTGCAAATTAGTTCATGGATTAGATAATTAAAAATGCTAATCATGCTATAGCTAAATATATCAAACACATCGTGGGATAGCTAGCATGGCGCATCACTTTAGCTAGCCTTTAGCTAGCTAACGTTAGCAAGCTAAGGTAAAGAAACATTACCTGCGGTCTCTTCATCCCCGACGTCCAAAACTTAAAAATAAACGAACGACAAGTCTTTTTAACACAGCTTAACACAAAATAATAATAAAAATGCACCGTCCATGTAGTTTCTTCGGTGGATTTTCTAGATGACCATCCGCATCGCGTTAGCTAACGGCAGCTCTCCACCTGCTCCCAGCATGCTCCACGGTCACGACCTGTCCGTCCAAAGGGGCGTTCAGGTACCGCAGTTATAAAATTATTTAACACTCTGGAGTCCATCTATTTATTGAAAATACACATGTTTTATTAACAGTAATAACATTATTTATATAATAAATAGAACAGTAGACTGCTATTGCTACTGTTATTAGCAGCGGCAGTAATAGCAAGACTTATAAACAGTAGTGTAATGTAATACTGCACTGGTATTCAATGAAATTTGTCAAAAAAGAACTACATTCTTTATGCAGTAATTTAATCACCAAATCACATCCTAAAAAAGACTGCACTGGACCAGCGTACAGTAAACATGCCCTCCTCATGACAATATCCTGACATGAACACAACAGGGAAACCAGAGAACTTTGTAAAATGTAAGAGAAATTAACATTAAACTGACCTCAAATGGATTACTCACCTTTTTAGATGCTTGCTTCTGAATGAAGTACTGTTTGAACTTTCATCCCCCTCTGTCTTCAGCCAAAATGTAGTGTTTTGAAAAAATACACATTCACGACATTCACATTAATGTCCCGTTTCACACAGTGTTACTCATCACTCACAATCAAATAAAACTCGTACTTTTTATGAGCTTGTTTTTTTTTTGTTTTTTAGAAATGGGCTGTACATCCATCTGTGTGAGATGCAACCAGTCAGACTGAATAGTATAGTAATATTATTTATATATTATATGTAGACAAGCTGAACGGGTATAAAACAAATTATTAAAAGCTAATTAAATCACGTACTGTCTGTCTTTCACCTGTTAATATTGTATCAATATTTAGTATGTTCATAGTAGGGACTGGAGACTGACGACCATAGATTGTATAAAAATAATAATTATGACACACAAATGAATTTAGGAAATACAGAGTTGTTAAAATCTAGAAACTCATTTCATTATGTACATTTTAATTAAGTTAGAAATGTTTTTCAAAAACCTTAAAATAATAATTTCAAAAGTTCCCAGAAGGTTCCCTAAAGTTTTTTTTTTTTTAAATCGAGACCTCTTCTGGGGAATGACTTTGTAGGCGCAATTAGTGGTGGAAGAAGTATTCGGATCCTCTACTTGTGAAATTACTCCAATACAAGTAAAAGTCCTGCTTTCAAAATTTGCTGAAGTAAAAGTATAAAAGTACCAGCATCGAAATGTACTTAAAGTATCAAAAGTAAAAGTACTCTTTATGCAGAATGGACCCACTCAGATTGCTTTATACATTCTAAATATGTTCTTAAATTATTATTATTATTATTATTATTATTATTATTATTATTATTATTATTATTATTATTGATGCATTTATAGAGCAGCGTTTACATTTTCTCAAGGTAGGGCTCATTTTAACTGCTAAATATACTGTTCTGAGTTTTAGGCTAAATTGAAATAATTTCATTGTTCTCCAATGCTGCATTGTAAAAAATAATCTGTTTAATTTACGGAAAAATATCGGCAGCTGTGGTTGCCAGAACTTTCACCTTTCTACTGTAAATTTAAATGTAAATATCAGCAAAAACTGTAATTTAGACTGAATAATCCCGTTATTTACTGGAAGAAAACTGTGTGTTTCTTCCAGTTTATGTCAGAAAAAAAGTAAAAGTTTCGTGCTATTCTTTGATTCACGGTTTTTAAAAGTGTCTAATACGGTAATATCCAATTTAGAATTTTACGCCCTATTTCTGATGTATTTGACAGAGTTTTTACTGTTATCAGATACAAAAAAATTTTTTTTTAAACATTTGTTTATTGATTTTTCAGTGACATAACAAAATCAAGAGATGACATTACGAGAGTCAAAACAGTGTCAAGTGTAACAAGTAAAATAATAATAATAAAAATAATACATAAAATAAATATAAAATAATAAAATAAAATAAAATAAAATAAAATAAAATGAATAAACAAATAATTAAATAAATAAAAATGGAAGCGAACAACAAATACACAGAACAAAACAAAAACACAAATAAAACAAAAACACAAATAAATCAGATACAAAATTGAGAGTATTTTTTTTTTTTAAATAGAAAAGGGGGGCCCAGTACCAAAACTTTGCCATGGATGTAAAAAGAAAAAAATAAACACGTGAAATGTTCAATTGTCATGTGACGCGGTCACTACATTACGGTTGTCATGGAAACGAGCTCCTCATCAAACAGCGTCCGGACCTGGCAACTACAGCGAGCGACACGGTCGGATTAATCAGAGAGATATTTGTCTTAATTTCATCCGTGGTGAGTAGAAGCCCACACCCTCCACAGTCCCGGGACTCGAACCAACATTGTGAGACGAAAAAAGGCGACACCTGTCAAACAATAGGTAGTGTTAGAGTCGGTTTTTATGTGTTATCTGTTATCTGTCGTCGCCACGGCAAGCTAACGTTTAAAAATGTGTGATTTCCGCCAAGACTTTCAAATTAAAATAATAATAACTTGCTAACAGTGTGAGCAAATGCAGTTCTGAGGGCTTGGGGGAGAAAATAAACAAACACAGAGAATTAACAAATCACAACATAAAGTGGTAATAACGAATATACTTATAGCAGTAAGAATATGGGAATATTTTGTTAATATGCTTTTATTTTGAATATGAAGTCTCCGTACTTCCGGGCATGTACTGAATAACTTCACAATGCAGCAGCCGCACTAGCATCTTCCAACATTAGATTAAATTAGTGTTTCGACCATTATGCAACACACATCAACAGGTTATATATGGATCTTGTCACTAATTAGCACTAGTAGTATAATCTAACCATCTTTGTTTGTCTGCCACATACAACTTAGTCTACATATAGATAATATAAATGTAATAAAAAGCTAAATGAGAATCAAAATGTGGGAGCTGACGGTTTAATCTAAATGTTTTTTGGGTTATTTGAATACCATATATGGCCTTTATAAAAATGCAAACACATATTTAAGGAGTGCTTGTTATTTGACTGAATGATATAAAGCTAACTCCTGTTTCACATTCCCTTTCAGGTTGTCATGCAGGATAACAGGAATGGGATGATTCCCTTCCCACCACCCATCAGCAGAGACAGGGTCATCTCGGAATTTCCAAAAGTACGTCCTGTTTTCTCCCCAATATACTGTGACCACAATAGTCTGCTCCAGTTGAATCTTGGTCAAAGAAACCCCCTGTATTTTCATTTAAAATAAAAAAATGTACGTGGAATTGGATGAAAGCGTCTGATGACACTGTAGAACTGAAGAGTAACTGTAGAAGCAGCAAAGATGATAATTTCGTTGGAATCATGTGACTCCTAAATGACTTTACTGACTTACTATTTACTGAAATAGTAAAATCAGTGTCAGATCAAAGTACTCAGGGTAATTAAGTTGCAGTCAGCAAGCCAATCCTAAACTCAGTCAATATATCCCTCTGCCCTGTGAACCAGGGCCCTGGCCCCTCTCTCATGCCATGACTTGTTGTTAGGGTTAACCCGAAACATAGAGTTGAGGGAACATTTCCAAATGAATCCTCTCCCAGTAATAGTGTAAGGATCTGGCAGAGTAGAACCCAAAAGCACAACACAGAGACAGTAGATCAGCAGGAAACTCAGTTTACTTAAAGTTCAGGCAAAAAGGTCAAAACCAGGAGATCAATCCAAACAGGCAAACAAATCCAACAAGGGGCAGGTAGGAATCCAAAATCCAATAGACAGGCAGGTTCAGAACAGGTAGATCAGGCAAAAACAGACAAGAGAACGCTGGAAGGCTTGGTGACACACAAGACCATCTGGCAGAGAACAGGTGGAAGTCGACCAGTATAAATAGAGGGGAACTAATGAGGGAACGGCCTGCAGGTGAGGAGATGAGCAGGGAACCAGGTGAAGGGAATGAACTGATTAACTGGCAGGATCTGAAATGACAGGGGAGTTAATGATATGGCATGAAAACAAAATTAACTGAATATAACTAAGAGTTGCTGGAAACCCTGACAAATAGCCTATATTAAGGCACTTTATCTAGACATGAATCTAAAATGTATAATAGCTTCTTCTAATGGGGTTAGTGCACAGGCTCTCTCTGCAGCCCTGTTCCATCCACTATATGATGGCAATTCCAGAATAGATATGAGATAAGATAAAATATTCCTTTACTGATCCCCCATGGGGGAAATTCTGGTGTCGCAACAGCACACGTATAGAGTAAACAGATTAAGATAATAAAAATATAATAGAATAATAAAATAAAATAGAATAGAATAATAAAATAAAATAGAATAGAATAAAGATGAAATAATAAAAATCTTGTTACAGCATCTATTTAGTGGCTTTGTGCAGAATAAATGTCAGTAATATGGTCCTGTTCTCCTCAGTGCTACCTGCCTACTGCAGCTCTGCAGCTGAAGACAGACTGGGACGTTGAGGCCAAAGCCGCCTGTAGAGCTGGAGCCTCCAGGCATCAGCCGTGAGTCTCCTGCTCTGGTTCAGTGTTTCTTTCTTTGCTTTGCTTGAACATCACTTTTATATTTATATCTAAATAATGTCAAAAATCTGTTGTCTCCTTCAAAGGTGGGACCGACAGAAAATGTCCAAAGTGGTGGTTGTTGGAGACCTTAACGTGGGGAAGACCTGTCTCATTAACAGGTATCAGTCATCAACAATAAGCCAATGAAGAAACAACCCTATAGAACTCAGATTGCAATATCAAAATCTGTCAAAATCAGGTGTGTTTTAATGTCAGCATATAGTTGAAGTACAAGAAAGTAAAGCAGTTTCTCAGGTCAGTGGTTTGTATCTTTTTTGGCAAGCACACCTTAAAGTGAAATTCTGTCTATTTCCTTTTAGGGGCTTAAAGATGTAAATATTATTCAGTAATATTCATTATTTAGGGCGGAGAAATGAAAATAATCTCACTAATTTTGTACGGCAGATGTTTTTTGTTTCCCTGTACTGCTAATCATCTCACACTCAGATTGATCTTTTGACTTGTTTTGAGAGTCTATTGGAAATATTGGAAAGCTTGAAAACCATAAACTGCTACAAAACGTTTTGTTTTGTTTCTGTTGTTTCCAGGTTTTGTAAAGATGTATTTGAACGAGACTACAAGGCCACCATAGGTGTCGACTTTGAGATCGAGAGGTTTGAGATATCTGGAGTACCTTTCTCCCTTCAGATGTGAGTAGTTAGATTTTAAATAAGTAATTCAGCATTCATACTTTAGAGTTCACTTTGCCATATATGTTTACTTTTTTGTTATAGCTGGGATACGGCTGGGCAGGAAAAATTTAAGTGCATCGCATCTGCATACTACAGAGGTGCTCAGGGTAAGACCTTATCACAATAACTATACACTATAATTATTTTACCCATTTTAAAAAATAAGAATTGGTTGTGGATCTAATGCTTGGTGAGACCAGTTTATAAGTTATAAGCACTTTGAGATCTGCTGATAAAAAGTGCATTAGAAATAAAATGTATTATTATTATTATTATTATTATTATATTTTATCTGGTGTTAACTAACAGCTATATAACTTTTTTATCTTTTCCAGTCATTATCACAGTGTTTGACATGGCAGACATTAAATCTCTGGATCATACACGGTACGTCTGGTTATAACATTATCAGTTATTGGGCTCACAGCTGTGGGAAGTTTATGCTACAAACATTATTATTAGCACTGTTTGGTAGTGAAAATTGTATTATTCTAGCAGTGTGGAATCAGATTATTTTAGTCTAATGTTACACTAGCAGACTACAGACTGCAACATCACATTTACAATTTGTGATCACTCTTATTAATATTTATATATTACCCACATATGATCTTTTTGGGGGGCTGATGTGGAGCAATTTCACTGGACGAAAAAACATTCCTTACCACTTAACAGGATTAGTGTCCATCCATCTTAACAGCAACTATAAAACATTTTGGCTACAATACATACGAGTATGTATGTGACTGACTGAGTGATCATAATGACTGTTTTTACTCCACTAATTGGTGCAAAAGTTCTATTGTTCCTCTAAGGTTTATTATATCATTCAGCATATAATTACTTGTTTTTTATTACTGGGACAAAAGCATGCTAACATACTAGGTTTTGACCTAGTCTTGTTTCACATTAATAATTGTATTACACGTCTACTTGTATGTGAAAGGGGTCATCAGTCATAGCGGGCTGCTGTTTTTAGAAAAACAAGCTCTGATTAACTCACTAACCAGACAGATTAAGCTGTTAAAGAGCCAGATATATTTGGTTGGGACCAGATAATGAGCTACTAGGAGAATGAATATTGGACTTACAGTCATCAAGCAGCCAGAAACATGACACCAGTGTAGAGCTTTTGCTGCTACATAGCTGCTTTAGGAGGATTAAATAAGTTCAAATTAATTCTGTACTCTCTTTACTAATAGTGGGATATTCATTAGAAGAAGAACAAACTGAACCTCAGCTCAGAACAGCCTGTCCTTACTTACAATAATGTTTTAGAGCTACTATTCACTTTCCTTACACAGAACATCATCCTCAACAAACAACACATTGTAAAGACATCTGTGTCACAGAGTAATGTGAGCGTAAAGGTCCTCCTGCTAACTTTTCTAGAGCTTTCAGCTGCGTCTCAGTGACTTTCAGTGACATGATGACAACTGTGGCAACAAATGGTGTCATCACATACTGTGATGTCATGCAGCTACTCAGTAATAGTGATTCAACAAAGGAGATACAACGAAGATGTCGCACTATATGCAGTCTTATATTAATACTAATTATCTGTATTATTCAGCTAGGTTTTTTTCCAGAATAAATCATCACGGTGTAATGTCTTGTGCAAGTCAGAAGTCTAGCCTGATAATTTACCTGAATACGTGTTTTGTTTCTCTTCATTCATTTTAATTCACTGAACAAACTGGAGTAGGTGTTCTTGATTTGGAGATGTGGAACCAAGCCAAATAGCTGAGACACATTTAAGCAGCTGGTCTTGATAACTAGCAGTATCTGTAACATATATATATGTTACGGATACTGCTAGAAATTAAATAAATAAAAATGTTTTAAAATTTTGTAGAAATTCAAAAAGGAAAATGTATAAAATGAACGTTATTTTTCTGTTGCGGTAAGGACATTTTGTAAGAAAAAGTGCTGAAAACCATAAAAAATAAACATTTTCCAGATTAAAATCTTAACGATTATAAACAATTTTGTGTATCTGTTAATATGTATTACAGACTTTGATGGTTAAAATTGAAATTCATCGAGGTTGATTTTTTTAATTTGGGAGAGTCAAAAGTGACCGTAGTTGCAGAAACACCCATATACATCCATCCATCAGTACATTATCTGTAACCCCTTATCATTTACAAGGTCACAAGCTTATATTTACTATATTTTAGTATTTTTGTGTGTTCAATCCGCTGTGTAAGATAATGAAATAACTGTGTTTTGCTCTTACAGCCAGTGGTTGGAGGAGGCCCTGGGAGAAAATGAGCCTGACTCCTGTTTTATCTTCTTGGTTGGCACTAAGAGTGATCTGCTGGTGATTATATTTTATATTATATGTATATTTCACAGAGTTCCCGAAACAAAATGTTCTTCTAGTACCCAAATGTTTTGTTCTTCAGCCCTGTGAAGAGAGACAGAGGACAGAAAAAGACGCCACCAGGATAGCAACAGAGATGAACGCAGAGTTTTGGGCTGTTTCATCTAAAACCGGTATGCCAAGAACACACAAATACAAAGATTCTGGGCAACGCAGACAGACATTTTATTAAGAAACCTTTTTGTTATTTCCAGGGGAGAACGTGCAGGGGTTTTTCTTCAGGGTGGCAGCTCTGGCCTTTGAGAAGTGCGTCCTGAAGGACATGGAGAATGGGCTCCTTGTTGGCATCGGACATTCAGATAGCATCAGTAAGTCACGACTCCACTCCCAACAAGCAGAGCTAGTGATGATGGAAGCCTTGAGGGTAAACTAATCTACCCTCAATCTTTCTCTCCACAGAATCAGATCGAGCCAACCTGGAGGAGGCTGCACACCAGGACATGAAGAGAAGCTGCTGCTGAGGAGAAGAGGTGTTCTTACAGTGAGCAGCACCACACAGAGGCTCTATTCTGAGCCTCAGCTGCAGAAATTAAAACATTAACCATGTTCCACTTGTCTGAAATGTGCCTTAGGACATGCTCCATTAGTTTTTTTAAGTCATCAAAACTGCCATGTATTGTGATATCTGCAAAAGGTTCAAGCAGTATGCTCTCCTGAAAGCTAATTGTGATTGAATCGAAACTTTTGCTGATACAAAATCTTAAATATTTCACATTTCTATGGGACAGTTGTCAGTATTTCATCCAGAATATCATTTAAACCATGGCCAACCCAAGACAAAATACTACAGCAATAATAAATCTGACAAATCATTAAAATAAGTCCAGTTTAAGGTCTTCTCGTGTAGTATTGGTCAATTCTCCTTTATCTGTAACATACAGACTCAATTATGTCCAACACTTCAGAGGTGGAGAGTCGTGCCTGGACATACTCCATCTGGTGAAACCTTGCATCGTATTTGTTTGTTTTTTGTATTTTTGTTTTTCATACAGTATTGTTGTGGAATATGTCTGGGTGATAAAGATGTAATGGGAGTTTTTAGGCTGGAATTGAAACCAATATTTATATTTAGTTTAGAATAAAAGTGTAATTCAATGATTCATCTGAGGAGCTGCTGACAAAAGCAGCTGTGCATTTATGAAACCAGTATTGCTGTCTGTTATTAAAATAGATTTAACACTCGACCCTTGAACTTCTCTTTTGTGATAATATTTTAAATTATGAGGCATGACTATGCAAGATTCACAAGCAACACTTCTAATGCATCCTATAATCATTAGGCCTTTATCTACTGAAAAACACTGAAGGTTTACAAAGGCTTGCCATTATTTGAAGGTAGTGTTGAATACATTTTTTGCATCACGCCATAGTTGTGTGTTCTTGTTTTCTAGTGGAATAAATAGATAGTTACTAAATAGATTTAGTTGTCACAGAAGCTCAAGATACAGACACAGATATAATACATTTAATAATACATATACATTTCTGATATTTGGAATTTATTATAAATATATAGTTTGTTTTCCTGAAAGTACTTTCACAGATATTGCACATTGGAGGAAAATATATTTTAGCATGTTAAATAAGTTGTTGCATGTAGTGGTATGAACATCAATAAATTTAAATATATGCAGAGATATACACAGGATAGTATAAGTGGTATATGACATAATACAGGGGAGGAAAATCACACAAGGCGTAATATAGGTCTAATGTGGTTGGTGTTAACAGAGATAGTGCAAATAAATAAAGCAGTAAAGTGACCTGGTGTTACAAACAGAGAAATTGGACTTTAACTGGACAATTCAACATTGCAGGAAATTAAATAAAGTGCAATTATTTCTGCATACACATTTCAAAGAAACTGTGTAATAAATGTAATTCGTATTGGGTTAGACCAGGGGTGTCAAACTCTGGCCCACGGGCCAAATTTGGCCTGCAGTGTAATTTTATTTGGCCCGCGAGGCAATACCAAATTATTATATTATTATTGTAAATTAATGGCATTGATGTGTTTTTTATTTGAAATTTGATTTTGCATGTCTGCACAATTTAGTTATATATTGTATGTTTATAAGCGTTGCTGGTTCCATATTTAATGTTAAAGCAAAACATGTTTGGTATATATTAAAAGGTTTATTTGTTCAATGTTGGCCCGCGATTTTATTCAAGTTTTACATTTTGGCCCATTGTGTATTTGAGTTTGATACCCCTGGGTTAGACAGAAAAACAAGTTTTAATCTTCCAAAAAAGAGCGGAGTGAACCCTCTTGTCTTAGTAAACACTCTCTGACCCGCCACGGACCAATCACAGCGCAGAGCTCCGTCACGTGTTAGTTAGCGGAAGTACGACCACTGTCACTGTGAGCTAGGCTAGTTAGCTACCAAGCTGCTTTGATATTCACCTTAGAACGGTGGTTATAACTTATTCCAACTGTTATGAAGGTAGTTTAACTGCAAGAAGGTATTGTTATGTAGCAACTGTTTCACTGGTTAGCTTTGTCCAGTAGCTGTTAGCTGCTATATGTTGCTAAACATGCTAGGCTAGCATTTGTCAACAACCCAGGGCAGCTTGAGTTGTGCAGAGACTGCTGAGGTAATGCTAACGTTATATTATTATTATTATTATATTATTTATTGTTTATGTGTATCCACGAAAGTCTGACAGCTCATGATGAGTCAACATGACACTATTAGATCCGTTTAAAGAAGTTAATTTCAGTCAAAATGCAACTTTGTGATTAGTTTGACTAGCTTGTCCCCTGATACATAGATAGACTTCTGATCTAGACTTGCAGCGTTACTATGATTCAGATCCTTTACTGCAGTAAAAGTACTAATACCACACTGTGAAATTACTCCACTACAGTAAAAGTCCTGCATTAAAAAACTAACTGAAATAAAAGTACAGAAGTATCAGCATCAAAATGTACTTAAAGTATCAGAAGTAAAAGTACTCGTTCTGCAGAATGAACCCACTCAGATTGTTTTTATATATTTCAAATATATTATTACAGTATTATTATCGATGCATTTATACTAAGCAGTGTTTTAACTTCCTCTAGATAGGGCTCATTTGAACCTTTTGATATACTGTAATGAGATTTATTTAATTAAAAAAAATCGAATCACTTAAGATGTATCATGTCTTTTAAATTAAATCTCCACCTGAACAGTAAGTAAAGTTGAATGTGAAAGTAATATATATATATTCCAAATAGTATTGGATCATATTTTTTTCTATTAAATCTTGACCTGTAAAGTAACTAAAGCTGGCAGTGGAGTAAAAAGTACAATATTTGCCTCTAAATGTGGTGAAGTAGAAGTATAAAGTTATATAAAATGGAAACAAGTTAAGTACAAGTGCCTCAAAATTGTACTTAAGAACAGTACATTTACATTTACATTTAGTTATTTAGCAGACGCTTTTATCCAAAGCGACTTACAGGAAGTACAGTACTTGAGTAAATGTACTTAGTCACATTCCACTATTCATAATCATTCAGTTTGGGAAAGGCGAGACAATAGGACAACAAATATGTATCAAAGCTCATGTGTTGGAATTTATTATTAATAAAGTTAACTTGCAACTCTGAGAAGTCAAAGCTAATCAACTTACCGTTTTGATCCCCAGCTGGTTCACGATGAAGACCAACAAGTCCTACAAGCTTGTGCTGCACAAGAAAGGGTTTGGTGGAAGTGGTGAGTAAATGAATGAATATATCTCCTATTGAAGATGTGACTCTTATGAGTTGTTTTACAAGTGATTGTTTCCTGTGAGCAGATGATGAGTTGGTCGTCAACCCAAAAGTGTTTCCTCAAGTCAGTCTGAGGGATATAATCGAGATCGCACACCCCACCGATGAGTACAGGTGAGCTGGCACAATTAGAAAATCTGTGTTGTATGCTCATTAAAATAGTGTTACACTACTGAGCATATGGAACAACTATGTTGTGTTTTTTAAATTCCTAGTCCTCTGCTGCTGCAAGTGAAGAACCTAAAAGAGGATCTTCAGAAAGGTAAATGCTACATTTCAAGAATTCAATTAGGCTAGATCAAATTAATTTACTATTATGAATGAATTAATAATAATAAGAATAACAGTGGAGTATAGAGCTGAAAAGACAAGTTCATTAATTGAGTGTATTTGCTGAAAAAATGGAGCAACAGCTTTGATTAAGCCAATTTTCAAGCGGAAATGTTAATCATTCTGGTTCCTGTTTTTAGATTTGAGGATCTGTGATATGAAGCTGAATATGGTCAGGTTTTAAAGTGCTGATTTGACAAAAAATACAGTCAGTATTTTCCAAAAGATATCTGTAATTTCCCGTTATTTACAATAGACATTTTAATATCCTTTATACCTTTACCCTTTAGGCCGTATTGCCTAGCCCTACCCATGACCTACACTACTGGTCAAAAGTTTTAGAACACACCAACTTTTCCAGAATTTAATTGAAAATTATGCACTCTGAAATTAATGCACATTTGCAACATTTAAAATTCTTAATTGAGCATGATAGTGTTTTGAAAGTTAAAAAAAGATTCAAAATCACATTTTATGTTGGACTAAAGGACTAAAAAAAGACACAAAATGACCAAAAAAAGACACCAAAAGACACAAAATGACCAAAAAAAGACACAAAATGACTTACAAAGACATGAAAAGAATTCAAAAATGGACAAAATAGCCCAAGACTCCATAGAGTTAAGTTGTTAACCCATTTCTTGTTCCCTGAAAAAGGCCTACTTGTATAATTCTGAAATGTACATTATTTTCCAGTTTTGGTTAAGCTTACCTTTTTTTATTTACCTCTGGCAGTTCACCACTTACCTTTGGACCCTTTCAAGCTGTTCATTTGACTTGAACTGCTTGAATTTCAATAAAAAACTGGAAAAATTGGGGTGTTCTAAAACTTTTGACCGGTAGTGTATATTTTGTCCTTATCTAGAGACGATCAGTGTGGACCAGACTGTTGCACAAGCCTTCAAGCTGCGAGCTTACCAGGATGTCATTGTTAACATCGTCAACCCAAAGGTAAAACCTCCGACTGTGACCTTCTGCACCTCCAGCAGTCAGTCCAACATCTCTCACTGTGTCCTTGTTGTTCTCCTGCAGGATGTGACCCTGGACCTGGTGGAGCTGACCTTCAAGGACCAGTACATCGGCAGAGGAGACATGTGGAGGCTGAAGAAGAGTCTGGTGGGACGCGTGAACGTTGATGTGTCCGTGTTTTAATGTGCATCAGCACGATTATGAGATGATTTAACTGTTGTGATCTTTATTCCAGGTGAGCACGTGTGCTTATGTGACACAGAAAGTGGAGTTTGCAGGAATCAGGTACTTCATCCTTTGTTATTTTCCCCCCAACTTGGTTTTATTGCTTTTCTCAACAAAAACATGTAAGACCATACAGACAACAAACTACAATAGATAAAGTGAAACAATTTTGCGAGACAATATATGCATACATTGAAAGGTAACCAAGAGCAATATATACTTAAAAAATATGAAATTAGAACAGATATTAAGAAAATAAATAGAATAAAAACAACACAGATGTAACACCAGAGAGTAGTAAAAAAAATAGGATAAAAATTAAAAAAATATATATTAATCAGTTCGAAATATCAACAAAACTTAGCTTCTCAGCTAACTTAAAAAAAGGCCCCCAAAGATGCCCAAATTTGTTAGAAGACCTTTGTAAAGAAAACCTGAGTTTAAAGAACATCTCTGATCCATTGAAAAAAGGAAGGAAGAGAGGGAGATTTCCATTTAAGCAGAATGAGTCTTCTTGCATAAGAGTAGTAAATGCCATGATATCTTTCACAGGGAGGATAGAGGAGAGCATGAAACACAGAATAAAACACTCAGTGGGTTGGGAACTATGTTTAAGGTACTTAATTCTTTACAGAAAACATGCAGTATCTCTAAAGGTTAACCCTTTATCAGGCAAAGAACTATATTTGGTAACTTCAGGTAATATTTCAAGAAAAAAGTTGCAAATTTTCTAGATTAAAGTGGCAAATCTACAAGAAAAAAAGTCGCAGATTTATGAGATTTAAAGTGGCAAATCTGCGCGAAAATAGTAGCAGATTTATGAGAAAAAAGTGGGAAAAAAGCAACTTTTTTCTCCCAGATTCACCACTTTAAATCTCATAAATCTGCACATTTTTTTCTCGTAGATTTGCCACTTTAATCTCGTTAACCTTTTTCTCAAAATATTATTTTCGTATGTTTTTTTTTACACATTCTGGCTGTATGTAATATCCTCCAATATTCTCTAGGGTTGAAATTTGGAATTTGCAAGTATTTCAATGAGTGCCCTATTAAGGGTTAAAGTGCTGAATCAGGGAGAAAAAAGTAGTTTTTCCCCACTTTTTTCTCATAAATCTGTGACTTTTTTCACGCAGATTTGCCACTTTAAATCTCTTAAATCTGCGACTTTTTTTCTTGTAGATTTGCCACTTTAATCTAGTAAATTTGCAACTTTTTTTCTCGAAATATTACCTGAAGTTACCAAATATAGTTCTTTGCCTGATAAAGGGTTAAGGAAAAGTATACGTTTGGACGGGTTGATGGCTAATTCCGTTGTTCTAGTACTTGTTACT
Source organism: Centropristis striata (assembly GCF_030273125.1). Lineage (NCBI taxonomy): Eukaryota > Metazoa > Chordata > Actinopteri > Perciformes > Serranidae > Centropristis > Centropristis striata. The sequence continues at coordinate 38,182,133 of NC_081527.1, forward strand.
CTGTGCAATGACAATAAAGGTGATACTGATTCTGATTCTGACATTAACATCCAGTAGTTGGAGGTTAGATGTCTTGTTTAATTGTATTTAATGGTGATTCTGATCATGCTCATGATGTTTTGCGTTGTGCAGAGCTCAGGCCAGTGAACTCTGGGTGAAGGGAGAGAAAGTGACCTGTGGCTACATCAGTGAAGACACCAGGGTAAGAGATGTTTTTATCACCAACACTTCAACAAATTTGACATTTTTCATGTGAAAAAATCAGTGAAACTCGGTGTTGGTGTTAGATCGTCAGTTTACTACAGAATTACTGTGTGTGATGCATACTTATATTAAACTTATATTAAAGGATTATATGTGAAATATATGTAACAATAGTATATTTATATGTATTATATGTAACAACAAGAACGTGGAACTGTTACTAATTATTCTTCCATGTCTTGTGATGCAGGTGGTGTTCAGATCTACATCTGCGATGGTTTACATCTTCATCCAGATGAGCTGTGAGATGTGGGACTTTGACATCTACGGTGAGTTGAACTTCTCTGATTTGTTCCTCACACAGAGGAACACATATGGATACATATGAATGAACACATGTGGAATTATGTACTTAACAAAAAAGTGTGAAATAGCTGAAAACATGTCTTGTATTTTAGATTTGTTTACTAGAATATAAGACATGTTTTCAGTTATTTCACACTTTTTTGTTAAGTACATAATTCCACATGTGTTCATTAATAGTTCTGATGAATCTACAATGTCAATAGTCATGAAAATAAAGGAAACACATTGAATGAGAAGGTGTGTCCAAACTTTTGGCCTGTACTGTACCTGTAGTTTGCAAGTAATTCCAGGCTCCGATTTTCCTTCATGTCTTTGTACGTTTTTTTACCAGTATGGATGTGAAATGGGTTTTAAATTGTATTCATCATGGTCTTTGAAAAGTCTTAAATTTGAAGTGTTGAAACCTGCAGAGACCCTGCTCACAGGTTTCTGTCTGTTTGTTTAGTTTCTCAGTGACATGAAGGTTTTCCTGGAGGTGATTATGTCTGACTGAATGTTTTGCTCTCAGGTGATCTCTACTTTGAGAAGGCTGTCAACGGTTTTCTCTCTGACCTTTTTGCCAAGTGGAAGGTTTGTGATTATTTCTTGGTTTGGTTAGTTTGGCTCTGTTGAACCAATTTCTGTCAAAGATGAAACAAACCCATGTTTTACTGTTGAACCAGGAGAAGAACTGCAGCCACGAGGTGACAGTCGTACTTTTCTCACGTACGTTCTACAACGCCAAAACTATCGGTGAGTCTGTCTCCTGTGCTGTCGTCACAGTGATTTATTATTCATCTTGAGGCATTTATCATTAATACAAATATCTTCTTCCTCAGATGAATTTCCTGAGATTCTGAGAGCGTCCATCAGACAGGATCACGAGGGACGATTTTATGAAGACTTTTACAGGTAACCTTTGTTTTTTATTGGCATTTCTGCAGAAACATGACTCAAACATACGGGGTTACAAGACACACAGTATGTATATATATATATATATATATATATATATATATTGTGTCTCTTTTTGATCATTTTGTGGTCAATTTGTGTCTTTTTTGGTCATTTTGTTTCTTTTGTTGGTCATTTTGTGTCTTTTTTTGGTCATTTTGTGGACTTTTTTGGTCTTTTTGTGTTTTTTTTAGTCATTTTGTGTCTCTTTTTGATCATTTTGTGGTCAATTTGTGTCTTTTTTGGTCATTTTGTGTCTTTTTTTGGTCATTTTGTGGACTTTTTTGGTCTTTGTGGGTTTTTTTTAGTCATTTTGTGTCTCTTTTTGATCATTTTGTGGTCAATTTGTGTCTTTTTTTGTCATTTTGTTTCTTTTGTTGGCCATTTTGTGTCTTTTTTGGGTCATTTTGTGTCTTTTTTGGTCTTTTTTTTCTTTTTTGGGTCATTTTGTGTCTTTTTTTGTCATTTTGTGTCTTTTCTGGTCATTTTGTTGGTTTTTTTTTTATCATTTTGTGGTCAATTTGTGTCTTTTTTGGTCCTTTTGTTTCTTTTTTGGGTGATCTGAACTGTGCATGTGAGATTGTGTTCAGTGAGTGGGGGTCGCGGACAACATGCATGTTAAATTGGAGGGTCGCGACTCAAAAAGGTTGAGAACTACTGCCCTAAGACAGCACAAGTATTAAGTAATAAATATGTTTTAAAAGTATTTGAATAGGAAGAAATCATAGTTACAGCACATAGCATGTAATTATAAAGCTTCAAGTCCTTCAGAATCACTGATGGATGAGTTGTTTCTTATTGTTCTGTGATCAGGGTGGTGGCTCAGAATGAGAGACGGGACGAGTGGACGTCCTTACTGGTCACCATCAAGAAGCTCTTCATCCAGTATCCTGTCCTGGTGCGGCTCAAAGAAGCAGGTAGAGAATGAGTCGAGTGTTTGGCTGAATGAATCATGGATCTTTGGATAAAGTGCCTTAAAGTGTCTATTTCCTTTCACACCAGATGGTTTTCCTGTCGGTTACAACTCAACTGCTGCTCAGGGAAACTACCTGGAGGCCATCAACCTTTCCTTTAATGGTGAGATGTCTAAAACCAGTATAATTATTATAATTATAATACCTAATATAGAAATGAAGAAATGGTTTTAATGAGAGCAGGTTACTGACTCAAGTAAAGTCATCATCATAGTTATGAATTGTAGGATTTGTTGTATTAATTGTGCAACTGTAATGAGATCACATATTACACATTTATTAGAGGTGGAGAAGAATCTATACAGCATAGTATCGAGATATTCTGTGTGGCAATATTATATAGATTCATCTCAAGTATTGATATTTAGCCTTTTTCACGTTTTATTCCCCCCGAAGGCCGTAGCGGCTCACTTTTATGAATATACTGCCGATACTGGTATCTTATGAAACTGGAAGATGTAAGGAATCTAAAGGCTCCAGGTGGTCAGGATATCGTGTCAGGAAGTTGTCTAAAGCAGTAGTTCTCAACCTTTTTGAGTCGTGACCCCCAATTTAACATGCATGTTGTCCGTGACCCCCACTCACTGAACACAATCTCACACACACAGTTCAGATCACCCAAAAAAGAAACAAAATGACCAAAAAAAGGAAACAAAATGACCAAAAAAAGACACAAAATGACCCAAAAAAAGAAACAAAATGACAAAAAAAAGACACAAAATGACCCAAAAAAGAAACAAAGTAACCAAAAAAGACACAAATTGACTACAAAATGATCAAAAAAAGACACAAAATGATAAAAAAAAGACACAAAATTATCAAAAAAAGACACAAATTGACCAAAAAAGTCACAAATGGACCACAAAATGACCCAACAAAATAACCAAAAAAGACACAAAATGACCAAAAAAGACACAAATCGACCACTAAATGATCAAAAAAAGACACAAAATTACCAAAAAAAGACCCAAAATGACCCAAAAAAAAAAGACATTAAGTGACCAAAAAGACTAAAACACATTAACACATTAACACTTTAACACAGTGGAGACAGAGCTGACTTCCAAAATTTCACACCTCTGGTATTTCCATATTTGCAGCATTGTCTACTATCAAGGCTTCAGCTTGGAGTTCTGCCCTTCCCTCTGGTTGTCCACCACAAGCTCATTGTTTATTGATTATATTGAGCTTTAGGTGCTTGTTGTTGCACCATGTGACAGAGCTCTCTATCAGTCCTCTGTAAACTAGCCTCTAAGTAAAGAACGCTTGTTTTTACTGGAAAACATCTACAGCCAGTTGTGTTTCTCTGTGCTCAGGTCCTATCATGTCCTCAGAGGAGCTCCACAGCAGTGAACAGCACTGTGAGGCTGTATTATATTATAGCTCCTCATGGGCTGATGAATGGCTCCTTTATGCTGAGTTAGGAGTCCTCAGATACAGTGTGCTGAAATAGAAAGGGAAGAAAGACACCTTTGTATTCAGTTATTCAGTTAGTGAATAAGGAATACTTTTCCTGGATTCTAGGAACCTTGTTGGACCTCAGACCAGGTTAGGTTAACCCTCTGAAGCTGTTTCAGGGCAGTTTTTGCTCTTTTTACATTTGACTCACTGAAATTAGAACAAAATGCAATTTATATAAACACTTTTCCAAGTGCCCACAAGAATCATGAATATTGGAAGAAAAATTAAGTCTCCATAAATTATACATCTCTTCATATTATATCATATCTTTAAACAGCCTCTCCTGTCCTCTCCTCTCTGCTCTGTGTAAACAGATTTTCAGTGAATATTTGTCACGTGACTGTTTGTCTCAAAAAAGAAAAAAATGACCAAAAAAAGACACAAAATGACTAAAAAAGACATAAAATGACTATAAAAGGAAACAAAATGACCAAAAAAAGACACAAATTTACCACAAAATGACCACAAAATGACCAAAAAGACACAAAATGACAAAAAAAAGAAAACAAAATGACCAAAAAAAGACACAAAATGACCAGAAAAGACACAAAATGACTAAAAAAAGACACAAAATGACCAAAAAGACACAAAATGACCAAAAAGACACAAAATGACAAAAAAAGAAAACAAAATGACCAGAAAAGACACAAAATGACTAAAAAAAGACACAAAATGACCAAAAAAAAGGAAACAAAATGACAAAAAAAGACACAAATTGACCACAAAATGACCAAAAAGGCAAAAAAAAGAAAACAAAATGACCAAAAAAAGACACAAAATGACTAAAAAAAGACACAAAATGACCAAAAAAAGACATTAAGTGACCAAAAAGACTAAAACACTTCAACACATGAACACTTTAACACACCCCAAAAATCATCTCGCGACCCTGATTGGGGTCCCGACCCCAAGGTTGAGAACAGCTGGTCTAGCCGAGAAGACACAAATGCATGAATAATGATTTCTAAGTCATTATGCGACACCATTTTCCTGAGTTTGGAGATTTTTCTCCGTTGAAAAAGGCAATTTGTCGACAGCTGTTTGCAGCGCTGCACTAAGGACACGTCTTTGTCTTTGTCCAATATGACGAGCTAACAGTTAGCATGTCTCCCACAGTGTTCGATAAGCACTACATCAACCGCAACTTTGACCGCACCGGCCAGATGTCGGTGGTCATCACGCCAGGGGTGGGAGTGTTTGAGGTGGACCGTCTGCTGATGATCCTCACCAAACAGAGAATGATCGACAACGGTGAGTGGAACAACACAAACACAAACAAACACATGGAACTTCAGACTATTCTTTCTGTTAACGTTTATTCTGACAAGTCAAAGATGTCGATGACACATTCCCACATGGTCTCCATCACCATAAGATTATTTAAAATTAAAATTTAATTAAATTTTTGATGGGAGCCATTTCAAGATGTCAAGCATATAAAGTTTATGAGAACCAATATATCTTCCAAGCCACTTAGAAGGCGTGTCAAAATATACATTTTTCAGAATACATACACTGTATATGAACTTTATTAACATGCAGTCATGGAGACAATTATTACACCACCCTTGCTTTATTCAATGTATTATTAATTTTAATGCCTGGTACAACTAAAGGTACATTTGTTTGGACAAATATAATGATAACAACAAAAATAGCTCATAAGAATTTAATTTAAGAGCTGATATCTAGATATTTTCCATGGTTTTCTTGATAATAATTTTGGTTATTATCAAGAAAACCATGGAAAATGGCTAGATATCAGCTCTTAAATTAAACTCCTTTAGTTGTACCAGGCATTAAAATGAAAAAGAAATTGAAGAAAAAGAAGGCTGGTCTAATATTTTTTTCCATGACTGTATCTATTTTTTTTTTTTTAGAATATTTTATTTTTCAGTTTTCAATTCAACAAGATATACATGAAAACACAAACACACAACTCCAAACCCCTTCCCCAACCCACCCACAAACTGAAAAGCGAGAGAGAAAAAATAAACAGATAAATAAAATTAAATAATGAAAATGTTAATGATATAGAATTAATTTAAAAAATAAATAAATAAAATAAAATACATAAAAAAATAATAATAATAAAATTAAAATAAAAAAACGGTCGAGAGGCTGACTGTATCTATTTGATCAAATAATCATCTAGTGATATTCTCAATAGCTTTAATGGGTTCTTTGACCCAGAAAATGTATATTTGGACACCAAGATTAACCTTCTAAATGGCTTGGAAGATAAATTGGTTCTCATAGATTTTATATGGCTGCCATCTCCGATCCGCAATCTTGATGAAGTGGCTCCCATCAAAAATGTAAACTTATGGTGATGGAGAGCGATTTGTGGAACAAATGTGGTGCTTTAGTCCAGCGTGTCCTCTTTATTCTGCTGACCCGGCTGACTGATACTTTCCCCACTATATATCAGGTATTGGGGTGGACTTGGTGTGTATGGGGGAGCAGCCGTTGCACGCAGTACCGTTATTCAAGGTAGGTTTTTAGGTTTTATTTTATTTGCACAGTTAGAATGACAAAAAAAATGACAAAGATAACATATAATGTAAAGTGCAGGGAGAGACAGAAAACCCAGATGGGCTTATTTATTTAAAGCCTCCACCTAAAATTCCATTAGAAAGTAATAAACTGATAATAGAAAAAACAAATGTATAACATCAACAAGTTATAATGACAATAACAAAAACAATTAAAAACAAAATGAACATGTTAAAAAAGTGTATTTGTGTGTGAACTAGAATTTTAAAACAGCAGTTAAATGAGCTTTCAGACATCTTTTGAAGCATTTTACAGAGATGGAGTCCTTTGCCAGATGGGAAAAGGTTTTTATCCATAATTTATTCCCTAAATTGAACAATAAATTGACCTCTGCATGTCAGAAATCTTGGAGGATGAAGATCTAAAGATTGACGTGTTGAATAAGAGTGAATCTGAGAATTCAATTTAAAATAAGTCTTAAAGTGCTTTGGAAAGTTTTCATGATCTGAATATACCTTAAAAATAAAAACACATATTTGAGAAATATTGATGTCATGAACAGTAAATATCTGGAGTTTCTGAAAGAGGAACAGATGATCATGTGACTCAGATCGGGTTGCCATCCTAACAAAACGTTTCTGAAGAACCAAAATGAGGGTAACACATGAAGCGTCAGTCTCTAAAGGTGCATTATGTCGTATATCTGCTGGTTTCTGATGCTCGTTCTCTCTGCAGCTGCACAACAGGACGACACCTGGAGACTCTAGAGTGGGAGACGACTATAACCTTCCTCACTGGATCAACCACAGGTAAAAAACATCACCGATTAATAAAAGATGCATTCAAATTCTATGAAAAAGTGGGATTGGTTGATATTTATTTATTTTGCTTGCAGTTTCTACACCTCCAAAAGCCAGAATTCTTGTAGCTCCTTCACCCCTCGGATCAAACTGGCTGGACGCAAGGTGCATCCACTTTCTGCAACACCAAAAAAATATTAAAAAGGACTGTTGTATGTTTTAACATCTCACTAAAATGACCTGTGACCTTTTTAGCTTCATGCTGAGAAGTTCAAGAGCAGCAAGGAGCACAGTAAGTTCAGATTTTATTTGTCTCTTTGAAATCTTGCAAAGCATTTAACTCATTAATAATCAGCTGTTTCCACTCTGCCGGTCAAGACGAGCTGAAGAATAATTGGTAACGCTTAATAATAAGGTTCAGAAACTTTTTTTTTTGTTATTTTCTCTCATTGGTGGCCAAAGTTGTCGGATTAGCAACCTCTTTTTATTTATTTTTTCTTATGCAATCTCTTCTTCGTCTAATGTTTTCTTTCTCTCACACTTTCTTCTTCTTCGTTTAATGTTCACTGACAGATTAGCCTACAGCAACACATTACACTGCCACCTTCTGACCGAAGTAGGTTACTGCAGCTTTGTTTATTCGCTCGAAACCAGTTGATGGAAACTTCCATAATTTGCATTTTCTTTAATGCGACATTTCAAAATTTTGCTTAAAAATTCAATGTAACTTTGATGGAAACACAGCTACAGACTGTGGTGATCCTCTGACTTTTTTCTACCATCACCATGAGGTTGACATTTTTTAATTTTAGTGAAATGGCTTTACAGCTCTCAGAAAAATTGACATTAAATATGAAAGAGATATTCATGAAGCCCGGATGATGTATCCTAATGATGTGAGTTGTCCTCCAGCTCTCTGTGCTCCTAAGGACCCTGAGAACAGCCTTCCTATCCAGGTGGACTACGACGCCTACGATGCTCAGGTGTTCAGACTGCCTGGTCCTTCACGAATCCAGAGGAGCACCAACTTCAGGTATCTTACTCAACTATGTAGTGGCAAATTATGACAGCTCAAGCCCCCCGAGGTCAGACGAGAGAGCCTCAACACAAGCACCAAAATCTTCCCCCAACTCAAAGAAAGTAGCAGGAGATTCGTTCAGAGGTTCATGCAGCAGAGTTTTATTCTTGAAAGGTCAAGAGATCAAAACTAAGTAAGTTCCCTAACAGTGTTAAAACATCAGTTTATACACTACCGGTCAAAAGTTTTAGAACAGCCCAATTTTTCCAGTTTTTTATTGAAATTCAAGCAGTTCAAGTCGAATGAACAGCTTGAAAGGGTCCAAAGGTAAGTGGTGAACTGCCAGAGGTAAATAAAAAAAGGTAAGCTTAACCAAAACTGGAAAATAATGTACATTTCAGAATTATACAAGTAGGCCTTTTTCAGGGAACAAGAAATGGGTTAACAACTTAACTCTATGGAGTCTTGGGCTATTTTGTCCATTTTTGAATTCTTTTCATGTCTTTGTAAGTCATTTTGTGTCTTTTTTTTAGTCATTTTGTGTCTTTTGGTGTCTTTTTTTTGTCATTTTGTGTCTTTTTTTGGTCATTTTGTGTCTTTTTTTAGTCCTTTAGTCCAACATAAAATGTGATTTTGAATCTTTTTTTACTTTCAAAACACTATCATGCTCAATAAAGAATTTTAAATGCTTTCAGAGTACACTGAGACATTAAACTGCATCATTTTCAATTAAATTCTGGAAAAGTTGGTGTGTTCTAAAACTTTTGACCAGTAGTGTATGTCATACAATCTTCCTTCTTCTCGTTCTCTCATTGGTGGGCTCTCCAGGCCAGTATGTATCCTTGTGAACATGAGATATGGTTTATTACAACCATTAGGTGACCGTACTACATGTTTCCGTTGTTGGAGTGGCATCAGGCTATCAGGCGATGGCTGGGCATCATTTTGCGTGTTTTTATCTGTGGAGGACTGAAATTTCTGTTGGTGTCAGCATTTTTACCTTCCATGTTACCTTATATGGGCACTAAGACTTCCTGTGTGTTGTTACTAATACTTGATGACAGTTAGGTTCCCTTTTCTGAAGAATAATCACACTTTTAATTATTATAATCTTCAAAAACATCCTTTGACAAGTCTTTCAGCACATATCAAGAGTTGATCTTACTTTACTCTGACATTACTTCAGTCCTCAGTCTGGTCATTTAGCTCAACACAAGTCAAGAATGATCATTACTGCTCTTTGCCTTATTAATCAAACACTCTATTGGATTAAATGCAGACAGTGTTTTATAATATTTTCTCACAATAACTACGATTATACTATTAAACACAATTGAATCTTGTGGACCCTGGGCCTGTTTAACAGCAGTGTGTGTTGTGTTGTGTCTTCCAGGATGGGTCGAGACAAAGAGGCGAGCGGGAGGAAGAGCTGGGGCTCGGTGGAGGTCGGCGCTGGCGTTGGCGCCTCCCCTCCGGTTCGTTCTGGAGGTCCGGAGGAGCAGCGCAGCCTGGCCTCTGATGACAGTCTGGGCCCGGTGTCCAACATGCTGCTGATTCCCCGCATGCCTCCCGCCCAGTATGAAGTCAGCAGCTCTCTGGGATACACCAGCACCAGAGGTAACTCCTGCAGACGCTAAGGGAGGATGCATGGTCTTAAAAAGTCTTAAAAAGTCTTAAAATGTCTAAAATCCAATAATTTGAATTTAAGGCCTTAAAATGTCTAAAATTCTCTTTACCTTCCTCTTATGTTAACAGGACAGTTTGCAGAATATCAAACCAAAATCTTGAATAAAACCAGTCTGGGAATGGAAAATATAAATTTGCTACATTTTGATTAACATTTTACATACATTTACATTACATTTTGTTTAATGCCCTCTCCTTAATTTAAAGCGAACCTGGAAGGCCCTGCAAGGTCAGGCTGCCTGTCCCATATATCACCAAGGACACTAAATATATTTATTTATCGATATATCTATATTTACACTCTTGTTTCACAGCGAAAAATGATGTTTTAGCCTTGCTTCCGACAGGATTTAGCTAAAGCCTAATCTACCAACTAGCCCCGCTACCGCTCACTGCTGTAACCACGGTGATCTGGCTACGAGCCGGGGGACAGCGGAGCCCCCAGAGACCCCCAGCAGCTCCTCTAGTGACCATAAAATCAGTGGATGTGTGTGGCTGAATGATATGAGGGGGAATAACACAAGCAACACTCTCTCACACACACACACACCAACACACCCGGTAGACTGTGAGCTGAAACTACAGAGCAGTCAGAGTCAGAACATGCTGCAGAAAAACGTTGCAGAAGCACAACTGAACATTTTAGTCTCAAAGTAGAGATGCTAGAGGGCTAGTCCGGCTATGTAAACATCAATTTCTGTTGCTCTACTACGTCATCTGGTATAACTGATCTGATTGGCTAAGAGCTACCTACAGACGCTTTGATAGACATTCTAAGCGTCCAATAAACGGCTCCGGAGGATCGTAAACCACACCTCCTCTACGGAGAAATGAATGGCAGGTTTCCAGACTAATCTCATTTGTGATTAGTCTGGCGTTAGCCAGGCTACCTAAATGCACCAATTTTGGTTTTACAAAAACGTGTGTGAGTCCATGAGTGTCAACATTCATCCCATCTGTGTTGTCTTGTGTTGTTGTTCAGAGTTGTTGGAGAAGATGATGGACTCCCAGCGTGACTCCAGCGCCCCCGGCAGGTTCACAGTGGGAAGTGCCGAGTCCACCCTGCACATCCGTCCAGGAGGCTACACCCCCCAGAGGGCGCTCATCAACCCCTTCACCCCGTCCAGGATGCCCATGAAGCTCACCTCCAACCGCCGCCGCTGGATGCACACCTTCCCTGTCGGTGAGGCGCCGAAACACACACACACACACACACACACACACACACACACACACATGCATGCATGCAGTCAACAGTTTGTTTCACCTAGTTAAGGTGTGAGTTGGTAATCCTGTCTGGACTGCATTATACAGAAAGCTGGTATGTCATATCATTAATGTAAATGGAGCAGACAAATAATAGAAACAGCCGTCAGTAGATCAATGTTCAACTACACCACAAACTGCAGCCTCAATAATCATCATGCATAAAACTGTTTCAACAAGAACACAAAACATTATAACACGGAGGATAAATCCTCTTTCCTCTTACCTTTAGACAGCTGAAACCTTTTTATAAACTTCAGGTCAGATTTGGAATACATTTTTGTCCAAAGGACTGCAGATTTTGCACCAAACACTTGCATTGGAAGCACTTTAGAGAGAGAGGGGGGTAATATTTTGAGGAAAATGTTGCAAATTTATGAGAAAAAAGTGGCAAATCTACAAGAAAGAAGTTGCAAATTTATGAGATTAAAAGTGGCATATCTACGAGAAAAAAGTTGCAGATTTTTTAGATTAAAAGTGGTAAATCTATGAGAAAAAAGTTGCAGATTTATGAGAAAAAAGTGGCAAATCTGCAAGAAAAAAGTTGCAGATTTTTTAGATTAAAAGTGGTAAATCTACGAGAAAAAAGTTGCAGATTTTTTAGATTTAAAAGTGGTAAATCTATGAGAAAAAAGTTGCAGATTTATAAGAAAAAAAGTGGCAACTCAACAAGAAAAAAATCAGATTAATGAGAAAAAAAGTGAAAATCTTAAAGTGGCATAAATCTGATTTTTTTTCTCGTAGATCTGCCACTTTTTGCCGAAATATTACCTCCTTCCCTGGGTCCGAAATATTTTTTTTCATACTACTGGCTGGATTGTCATAAAATTTGGTATGGAATTTATGGTCTCCAAAGGTTGACTGTAAAGGGGTGTTTCTTTTGGTTAATTTTTTTTGGAGAGCCTGATCTTTTGGTATGTCAAAATATCCCCTTGACCCTTTTTTTTTATGACAAAATATCTTAAAAAACAAGTGTAGATTTTTCCAGTGAAATTTAATTTGTATGTTCAGTCTTCAGAGGATAGACTGAGATGTTTTTATTGACTCCTTCGTGTTCTGTAATGATGGCATTGATCCAAGCACCAGACTTTAAGTGTGCTGTTGTTCTTCAGGTCCTTCTGGAGAGGCGATCCAGATCCACCACCAGACCAGGCAGAACATGGCGGAGCTGCAGGGCAGCCAGCAGAGAGATCCTGCCCACACGTCTGCTGAGCTGCTGGAGCTGGCCTACCACGAGGCCACGGGCAGGTAAGATAAGAAGTCTCCTTTTGGAAAGAAATGTAGCTTGAAGCACAGACGGTTAGATGAGTTCTTGTTGTTTATCTTTTATTCAAGGCGAACCACCTCGAGGCACGGCGGAGAGAACGGCCTCTACGTTGGTGGAGGGATGGAAGAGTTTACTGGGAGTCCAGGGAGCAACAACAGTGGTGATACTCAGAAACACACAAGACTTGGCACATTAGCAGATTGGTCATTATTTTCTAATTAACCCTTTATCAGGCAAAGAACTATATTTGGTAACTTCAGGTAATATTTCGAGAAAAAAGTTGCAAATTTACTAGATTAAAGTGGCAAATCTACAAGAAAAAAAGTTGCAGATTTACGAGAAAAAAGTGGGAAAAAAACAACTTTTTTCTCCCAGATTCACCACTTTAACCCTTAATAGGACACTCATTGAAATACTTGCAAATTCCAAATTTCAACCCTAGAGAATATTGGAGGATATTACATACAGCCAGAATGTGTAAAAAAAAAAAAAAACATATGAAAATAATATTTTGAGAAAAAAGTTTACGAGATTAAAGTGGCAAATCTACGAGAAAAAAATGTGCAGATGTATGAGATTTAAAGTGGTGAATCTGGGAGAAAAAAGTTGCTTTTTTCCCCACTTTTTCCTGGTAAATCTGCAACTTTTTTCGCAACATAACAGGAGGGTTAAGCAAAAAACTTTTGCTTCTTTATCCAAAACTGTAACTCGAAGAAAGAAACAACTGTCAATTTCTCATTTCATCCATAAATATCTGGTCTCAGTCAACACTAGATAACTGTGTGCATCAGCTGTGATAATAATTGTTACTTGCACCCTTTAAAACCTTAAAAAACGTCACTGTGCTGCTGTTTTAATTGTTTATCCCTGTACAGGAACTTTAACCAACCGTGGGTCCGCGTTTGAAGACGTTTCCCTCAGTGGAGCTGAACCAAGTGAGTCCACCTCGCTCCTCCCGAAACCAGAACATCTTGCAAATAATGTCATGTCGCTACACCTCAGAAACAGGTTGATATTCCTAATCACCTAACTGATAATGGCAATAAACCGTCAGAGGTGTCTTTAACCTGTGAGGGCTTATGCAGCTTTGGCAGGCAGGTTTCTCTGGGCGTCTGTCTCCAGGTGTCACAGGTAGAAACGACTCTTTACAGGTCATGTGGTTCGGGGTAAACCTCCTCCTCCCTCTGTATCCGTACTTCCTCTCTCCCACTTTCTACTTCCTCTTTCTCTGGACCTTCTGTTGATCTTAATTCTCATGAGAAAATCCTACCAGGTTCTTAAAATCCTCCAATTAATTAGCCATCCATAATTACCCCTCACCATGACCTCTTTGCTTTATTATACATCTCATTCCTGCATGGCAGTATGCACATTATATTCCTCTTGACTGATTCTATTTTGGTGCTTTTCACACACAAATCTCTCTTGCACACAATGTTTAAGAGTTGCTCGCCACCTGTGTATTTATTTATTTGCATGATGTGATTTCTCTGCTTGAATCCACTCAGCGGCTTCACAGTTCAACCCTTTCGCTGAGCTCAGGACACATTTTTCATTTGCTTGTGAATGTCACAGAGACACAATCTGCATGTCTGATCACTGCACCGTCACTACCGGCCCCTCAGGAATCACCAGCAGGGGTGCAGAGGCCAGTCAAAGTAACACTTTATGTTTTTTCTTTCCCTCTCTTCCACTTTCTTTTTTGTCTTTATCTTTACTCTTTATTTCCCATCTTCACTCCTTCATCCTCCCCTTCTTCTTTCCTCTCTGTTCCCCTCCCTGCCCCCCCACACACATGTACCTGTCCACTCTGGGTACATGCATTTGTCTTTGCTGTGGGGATTTTTTTTGTTTTTTGTGTGTGTGTTTGGTGGTGGTGCTCCTGAAGCCCTGCTGCTGTCTGCGCCCCCGACAGTGCCCAGCTTCTGCTGCACAGTAGGGGTGGACTGGAAGTCTCTGACCACGCCCGCCTGCCTGCCGCTCACCACCGACTACTTCCCCGACCGCCAGACGCTGCAGAACGACTACACTGAAGGCTGCTACGACCTGCTGCCACACAGCGACCTGGAGAGGTAGGCAGCATCCTGTCTTAGAGCAGGCCACAACCTCTGGGCCTGATTCACACCTGCATTCTCTCCAGTGGCCAGCAGGGGGCAACTCCACTGGTTACAGAATGAAGTCTGAATCCCCAGAGGCCCTACCATACAATTTTATCCTGATTCTTCAGTCACGATATGATATTGTTGCGATTTTAAGCATTTTGCGATATAGTGTAGCCTGGCTAACACCAGACTATTCTCAAATGAGATTAGTCTGGAAACCAGCCGTTCATTTCTCCGTAGAGGAGGTGTGGTTTACGATCCTCCGGAGCCGTTTATTGGACGCTTAGAATGTCTATCAAAGCGTCTGTAGGTAGCTCTTAGCCAATCAGATCAGTTATACCAGATGACGTAGTAGAGCAACAGAGGTGGATGTTTGTTGTGTGTGTGTCTGTGAGAGAGTGTTGCTGCTGCTTTGCTTCTCCAGTTCTCGCTTTCTGCAAGATTATTTATTTTCACGCTTTATTCCCCCTCATGTCATTCAGCCACACACATCCACTGATTTTATGGGCAATAAACAAGCTGCTGGGGGTCTCTGGGGGCTCCGCTGTCCCCCGACTCGTAGCCAGATCACCGGCGTTACGGTAGCGGGGCTATTAGCGGTAGCGTTACGCTACACCGGCTAGCGGCTAATAGCCCCGCTACCGGTGATCTGGCTACCAGCCGGGGGACAGCGGAGCCGCCGAGAGACCTTTCGCCTTTCAACTTTCGCTCTAAACTATTTAAAACACCATCTACAGCTAAAGAGAGTTTCGTGTCTGCAGCAGACATGTTGGATCCGGAAAACTACAAGCTTCCGTCTGCCGAGTAGTACGCATCATCGTCTTGCCGTCCCTCCCCGCTCTGTGATTGGATCCTAAAACAGGGCTCTGGTTGCCAGACTGGATGGAGGTTCGAAATAAAATTCGAGCGCGCAAGGCAGTCTGGGTATACCCAGGCTAGTGTTTAACTGCATTTGTATCCACAAAATTAAATTCAATCAAGAATTGTTTTGTCCAATAAGAGAAAATTCTCAGTCTATTCATCTCACTTCAGTCTTTTTATTTCTCCACAATTCAAACTCAAAATGTCGTTAGGAGTTTGTTAAAGTACAGGGACTGGATATTGTGAAAAAAATTCATCTGTTTTCATGCTTCTGTCTGTTTCTCAGGCGAGAAGATGAAGCTCCAGTGATGAGTGCGTCTCAGGTGTTTGAGGAGTTTATCTGCCAGAGGTTGATGCAGGGATACCAGATCATCGTCCAGCCCAACAACAGGAAGCAGCAGCCGGCCGTGGCCACGCCCCTCGGCAGCAGCCCTCTCTACTCCAGAGGTCAGTTACTCTTTCATTTTATTTGTTTGGATGCATTTCTATTTGAAATCCTTGACACTTCTCAGATTACCTACCGTATTCTCACATCAAAATCTAGTCTTACATTATTTATCTGAGTAAGTTTGTGAAAATATTTGCTTCTTTTATGAAATATGAATTTGTTGTTGTTGTAGAACTTCTTGGCATCTTGTTGTTTTTTAGGTTTGGTGTCTCTGCGTCGAGCGGAGGAGGAGGAGACGGTCTACTGGCTCAGTATGGGACGCACCTTCCATAAAGTTTGCCTCAAAGACAAGATCATCACCGTCACTCGCTACCTGCCCAAGTGAGTACGCCCACCAACCCCTAACACACAAACACCCACTTCTGCATGGTCGCCATGTTGAACTTCCCAATTCAACAAAGAGAAGCTGTCATATACAAAATGTGCATCTGTTAACTTGCTGTATGTGTAGAGGAGAGAGTATCTGACATGTAAGGGCGTTTTCACGCCTGAAAGTCCGAACCAAGGTCCGTGTTCTGTTCCATTGTCTACATTTGGTCCGGTTGGTTTTGGTTTCACGCTGCAAAAGGAATAACGGACACGTCATCTCCCTGTGGACTTCTGCGGCTCGTTTTGTTTTGGTTACGCTGCATTGCTAGGCCGGCCGCCATCTGACCTCAGAGTGACTTCCTTAACGTGTTCACACTAAATGAATCCAGGAGACACCTTTTACTCTGTTTGAGTCCTTTTCTCACGCGTTATTTCAGTCTTGTGGCAGTGAAGGTTTCTGCTGCTGTCCTCAGCTCCGTTGAGCACACAACTAAATGTTTGTCCTTGGTCTTGTGTTACCTGCCGCTGATTAGTGATTGTGCTCACCTGCTGAGGCGCCGCAGAGCAACGCACACGCCGTAGCGCGCATGCAAACTTCCTGTCATTGATACGAAGGTCCGAACTATAAAAAAAGTTGTTTTCACACTGCAAAAGGTTCGGACCTTGGTTCGTTTGGTCTGGACCGAGACCACCTCTTTTGGTCGGACCAAACTTTGGTCCTTTGGTCAGGAGCGTGGTCCGCGGCACCTTTCACACCTGAAATTTAGGTTCGGATCAAACTGAAAAGTCAGAAAGTCCGGACCAAACCAGATAGGTGTGAAAGTGCCCAAAGTGTTCTCCCCCATCTCTCTTCCCACACCTGTCTACTGTCCTTATCTAATAAAAAAGTGCAAATGGCAAAAGAAATACTAGCAAGAAAACAGAAGTTTTATTTCATAGTGAAATCTGCTGTGTGTGTGTGTGTGTGTGTGTGTGTGTGTGTGTGTGTGTGTGTGTGTGTGTGTGTGTGTGTGTGTGTGTTTGTTTGTTTCAGGTACCCGTACGAGTCAGCTCAGATCCAGTACAGCTACAGTCTGTGTCCTCCTCATTCTGATGCTCAGTTCGTGTCCTGCTGGGTGGAGTTCGGCCACGAGAGGCTGGAGGAATACAAGTGGAACTACCTGGACCAGTACATCTGCTCTGCTGGCTCCGAGGACTTCAGGTACACACAACCTGCTCACACACTACACTACAGTATTGCGTTACAATATTTATATACATATATATATATATACATATATATGTGTATATATATATATATGTATATATGTATGTATGCTGTTCTTCCTCCGTAGTTTGATCGACTCTCTGAAGTTCTGGAGGACGCGCTTCCTGCTGCTGCCAGCAGGGGGAGCGAGGCGTGTGGCGGACGGCGAGGGCCACTGGGACGTCTACGGCGAGGGGGCGGGGTCGGGGGTCGGCGGCGGCGGGGACTGGGTCCTGCTGGACGGCTTCATCCGCTTCCTGGAGGGTCTGAACCGCATCCGGCGCCGCCACCGCTCCGACAGGATCATCAGAGTGAGAAAACACATTTATATTTCCTCACAGTTTGTTATTTTAAATTACACGTCATGGTTTCAATCCAATTCCAATCATTTTGGAAGTCAGCTCTGTCTCCACTGTGTTCATGTGTTAATGTGTTTTAGTCTTTTTGGTCATTTTGTGTGTTTTTGGGGGGTTATTTTGTGTGTTTTTTTGGTCATTTTGTGTGTTTTGTAGTCATTTTGTGTCTTTTTTGGTAATGTTGTGTCTTATTTTAGTCATTTTGTTTCTTTTTTTGGTCATTTTGTGGTCAATTTGTGTCTTTTTGGTTATTTTGTTTCCTTTTTTGGTCATTTTTCCTTTTTTGGGTGATCTGAACTGTGCGTGTGAGATTGTGTTCAGTGAGCGGGGGTCACGGACAACATGCATGTTAAATTGGGGGTCGCGACTCAAAAAGGTTGAGAACTACTGCTGTAATGGATCACTCTTTCACTCTGTTTTTAATCTAACAGAAGGGTACTCCAATGAAAGGCCTGCAGGTGACCAGTCCTCTCCCTCCGTACCCCCCTGAGCCGGTGGTGCCCCCGCAGGGCAAGAAAGGCACGTCAGCGTTATCGGCCCTGCTGGAGATGGACCAGAACCAGAGGTGAGGGTCTCCTGGGGCTGCACACCAACATGTTCTTTGTTTTGGAGCCATTAATCTGCCTGAACTTCAACAGCCACATTAAAACAGTTACCAAGTCAGCCTACTATCTCCTACAGCAGACCTGGGCATTGGGCGGTTAGAAATCAATACAACCGCAGTGCTTTTATTTTGAAGGCGATTTCCGTATAAGTTACCCGAGTTACAGAGGCACCTTGTCAAAAACACCTATTGTTTTTTGCATAAAGTTAATAAATTAACAATTAACAAGTTAGTAAATTCCTTGGTCACCTCTTGAATCCACCATAAGAGCTACGAGGTGGGAAAACACTAACAAACATTAGCATTAGCACTTGAGCTAACAAGCACTTTTACTATAGTTAAGACAGCAAATATAGCCACTAATATATATGACAGAAGAAAATAAACTTTAACAAACCTTGTGTCCTGTCAGTCAGCCACTATAGAAGCCTTTTGATACTTTATATCAACTTTATATGAATTACTACGCACTCGTTATTATTTACCGTTCGTTTTATCATTTAACCGTTCTACCGGTTATTTCCTGTCACTACCTTTCAGATCATAGTCTTAAAAAAAACACACCTAAAACACCTAAAAGTGTGTTCAGGAGTCTGTTTGTCCCTTTCTAATGTTTCTAATGTTTTGTGTAAAGCACTTTGAATTGCCCTGTTGTTGAAATGTGCTATACCAGCGGTTCCCAAACTTTTTTAGCCGTGCTTCCTCTTCTACGTCCCAACCGTGTTGACGCACCCCCAATCCCCCACACCTTCAAAAAAAACAAAATGCAATAATCTTTTTTATAGCCATATTAAAGGCGGCATGTTTAATCATGCTCAAATGAGAACACACATATAATTAAATAATCACCATCACAACAATGCGGTTTGCATTTGAATTAACCTGAACACAGTTTAAATATAATGCAACAAAGTTATGAACAAGCTTCCACTTTTAATATCAAAGAGGATGATGAAGGCTCAGGATCAGAGGCAGAAAGCACATAAGTTGGGAAATGTTTTAATATTTTGAGCCGCGTTGAACAAAAATTGCAGCAAGTTTAAATGAGCGTGGAGCTAAACAACCCGTCATCATAACAGGCTGGAAACATGAAGAAGATAACTTCTTCTACGCTTCATTTTAAGATGAAGTGCATTTTGAATAACCTGCATTTATTTATTAATAATATTACAGTTTTGGATTTTACATTTTACAAAGGAAATGTTTATTTACACTTCTTTATTGTGTGGGGAAAAAATGTAATTGTGTAATTATCAGACCGCCATTACATTTTTCATCTCGCGCACCCCCAGGGGTCCACGCACCACACTTTGGGAATCCCTGCTCTAAGCTCTGGTGATTTGAGACAAATAGACTCCTGATTTTAAACTCAAACAGGCTGTTCATCAGCTGATCAAAGTTTAAGATCATAGCCTTAACATTTTTTTTTTTAAAAACCCTAAAAGTGTGTTCAGGAGTCTATTTGTCTCTTTCTAATGTTTCTAATGTTTTGTGTAAAGCACACACATTGCCCTGTTGTTGAAATGTTGTTATGTCCACCAGCTCTTAAAGGGGTAAAAGCAGGTAACATAAACCAGATGTAGTGGTTTTAACAGAGGTGTTTTTAAAAAGAAATAAAATAGCAGTAAGATATGTACAAACAAAAGGACCCTTCAGGCTTAAGGTTTAACAAAATAAAATAACAACAAAAACCAGGGTCAGTTTAACTGTTACACAATACAAAAGAACAACCACAACTAATCACAGTGTACAATATAACGAAGAAGCCGAGCACAGACAAAGGTTTGGGCGACAGACACATGCACAACCACAGACTATACGGCTGGGGCCGTAACAAATGTGCTATACTAATAACCTTTCCTTGCCTCCTTCCTGCTCCCTGCAGGACTCTGGAGGAGCAGCAGCAGCAGGCGAAGCCCCCAGCAGCCGTCAGCGACTCCTCCAGCGCCGCCACCGCTCCCTCATACGTGGACTCACCCCGCAAGGTCAGCACCTACACTCTGTGTTAGGATCAGAATAAACTGTTCTGCTTTTAGCTTTTGCTGAGCCATCTTTATGTTTTTTAATCATCAACAAATTCTTGGATAAAATGGTTTTCTCCTTTGCTGGTGCTTCTGTGTTGGGCTCCTGCTTCTCTTTTCTCCTTCATCTGCTTCATTTCTCCCCATGCTCTGTTCTCCTCCTGCTCTCCTCCTGTTCTCCTCCTGTTCTCCTCCTGTTCTCCTCCTGCTCTCCTCCTGTTCTCCTCCTGTTGCTGGGCTTTGGGTGTTTGATCCTGGGTTATGTTCTTCCTGTGTGCTGACAGGACGCTGCCTTTATTTTGGATTTTATACGTAGCCCTCGCTCCTCCTACATCTATCACTCTCAGGTCAGTAACAGGTCTCTTGGCTTTACGGAAGCTGTGTGTTTTTGTGTGTGTGTGTGTGTGTGTGTGTGTGTGTGTGTGTGTCTGCTTGCTGCATGAGCATGGTGTGACTCACATGGTGTTTGATTTGCAGCTCCATCAGAGTCCAGTTTGCACTTTGATTGTGTTTGTAACAGTGTTGTAGTGGCTGCTGGTAGGAGGGGACACGGTCACTGTCTCTACCTTTGGGCCTTTGATTCAAGATGTTCAGTTAGTTCCCCACAGCTGAAACAGACACACATACAACTTATTCAGGCAGGTTAGCTTTTATAACTACACCATAGAAATGATTAATCCAATGCACTGGCAAAAATGTTCATTTACATCATGAAAAAGTTGCAGTAGGCTGGCAAAGTCTGGTATCGTTTGTATCTGCAGGAAAGATTTTAGTTGACATTTAGTTCTTTATGTCCAATAATAATACCCTTAAAATAAAAAAATAAAGTGTCTAAAGAAGGAGTATGTATTAAGGAGTAGAATTCCAGTGCAGAATAAATATGAATATACAGTATAAAAATTTTGGTGCTATGAAACAAATAAGGTGCAATGAACAGTGTGCATAAAAAAACACATAAAGTGCATAACGACGGTATGTATTTTCATTAGTTTTAGATTTAATTTCTTTGTCTATGTTTGTTTTCAAATTCAGTTAGTTTTAATTAGTTTTCAGAGTGAGTTTGCTAGATTTTATTTTTTTGAAAATGCTTAGTTTTAGTTTAGTTTTTTACTAGTTTTAGTTGTTTTGTAATGGCGTATTTGTTGGGTACGAGGTTCAAAAAGGTCACAATAAATGTTTCCTTTATTTCCTTTTATTATCCATCTCAGCCCCAATAAGGTGATTAACTCTCACAGCTCCAGTTGTTCTGAATGTTGGTTGGAGTGAAGTGCTGAACTTTCTGAAGGCGATCGACTCACATCGTCGTGTTTTTGTTATTTCGTTAGTTTTTGTTAACTTTAATAACCTTGGTGTGGTGGCAGAAGTCCAGTATCAACCCTCAAATAGAACCATCACAACATGAAAGGGAGAGAATATGCTTTTTGGTTTTTGTAGAAACTTTCATTACATAATAAACTGAATTAATAAAGTGTTTTTTACGGTGTAGCTGCCTGCTGAGGGCAGCGAGGTGGCAGTTCAGTCAGGAGGGACGAGTGGAGCAGCTGCACCTCCTGCAGGAGAGACGGCAGCCAGCAGCACCACAGACACCAGGTAACCTTTCACTCAACACAAAGCTCCAGGACATTAAAAATGATGAAAGAAGTTTAATGCTTTAAACACCATAGCTAAATAGCATGGTAGATATTTTTATTGTATGACATTAATGTTTTCCTTTACTCCTTTACTTGGAGTGGCCCACTTAACTATCCCAGACATTCCCTCTAATCATGGCCATTTTTTTTTTTTTATTGCATTTATTATATATTTATTTATAAAATATCCACATGTAATGATTAAGGTAGGTGTTCTAATTAAAACTGACCTTAGTTGTGAATTATTTACAGTAGTAGCTAATTTTCACCCCCTCACACACACACAATGGTATATTCTGATCTACGAGATGCCAAGCCGTAAGCGTCAAGGCGAGCTAACGGAAGAGAGTCGGTCAACAAAATGTGGAAACGGAAAATAGATTCTGAATGCAGAATCTATTTTCACCTGTACCTGTTACAAAATCATTGTTAACTGGCATCAGCTTGTGTTTTCATTTTCTACAAAATAAAAGGAATATCTGTGCTACTTCAAATAAACATGTGAAGACTTTTTATTACTTTTTTGCAAACCAACAGGTGGTGCCAAGGCCAACAAATGATCGTTATATTTACACAATAACACTGGTGGTCACTGTAGCCCATATCATTTCCTGTTATAGACTGACCCCGGCCCCATCACAGAAAGAACAGCTGATGTGGCCCCCACCGAAAAAAGTTTGGGGACCCCTGATTTAGGATAATGTGTCAGAACAGTAACTTGTTGTGTGTCCACAGTGGGCCGTCTGCAGTGGGAGCTCTCTCTCTGTCCTCCTCATCAACACTCATGGAGATCCTGGAGGCCATCAAACATCCCATGTAAGTTCTTTTGTTTGTTTTTTTGTTTGTTTTTGAGTCTTGATATATTACTGTGAGTCAGAAAAATATACAAATCTTCTTTGATAATCTCTATTTGAATGATCTAACACCTAAACCGGTTACACACCATATCACAAAATGCTTAAAATTGTAATAATATCGTATCGTGACTCAAGTATCAGGATAAAACCGTATCGTGGGGCCGATACGCTGATTCACATCTCTCGTGTACATGTTTGAGATTGATGTTACATATCGATAGACAACGATGTTTTTGGACAGAACTCAAGAATTCAGATGCAAATTTTGACAAAATTTCACACAAATGTCTGATAGGATAAAATGATGACATTTTATAGTTTTTAAGAGTTAACTACATTGTTATTCAACACCATAACTCAGGAACATGGGGAGAGATATTGACCATATTTCACTATTGGTTAGATACTGAATTTGCTACACTGATCTTGGTCGGCCATCTTGAAACTGTGACATTTTGTGCTGAAATATGTGAAGGATCCACAATATAGATTCTGTAACTTTTTGCAGCATCTGTGTTTTAGTATCTGTAGGCCTGAGGGCAGGTCCCACTGTGGGCCAGCGGGAGGACGGATATATAATAACAGGACCCTGGTTTTGGTTCTTCATAGTTCCGTCTTGTGTATCTCACCCAGCTGGTGTTCTCTGTCTCTCTGGTCCTACAGGACAGGTGTCCAGCTGCTGCCGGAGCAGAAAGGTCTCCCGCTCAACTGCTTCATCAGCGCCGAGGTCGTTCATTGGCTGGTCAACAACGTGGAGGGCGTGGCCACTCAGGGCATGGCTGTGGACATCATGCAGGTAGGAGCCCTGTGGACTGTTTATATTAAAACTGTCATGTGATCAAGGAAAGATATGTGTACTAATAACTATACTGTAACTGAATTTCCCCTTGGGGACGAATAAAGTCATTTTGATTTGATTTGATTTGTAATTCCTATTAGAGATGTACGTTTCAACAATACACTGAATCAGTTCAGTTGAATAACACTGAATGTAAACATAAATTGTGTTTCTACGGAGCATATGTTTATGTTTCTGCTCAGCCGTCTCTCTCTCTCTGTGTTGGTTTGTTTGTTTTGTGTAGAAGATGCTGGATGAAGGCGTGGTGGCGCACGCTTCTGGAGACGCCATGCGCACCTTCGTCTACGGGTTCTACTTCTACAGGATCGTGGGGGAGAAGGACGGTGAAGGGACTTAAAATGCATTCAGAATGACAGAGTGGTCACTGCTTTTTTAAAATTTATTTATTTTTAAATTAACTTTTTATTGAGGAATTTTTTTAACATTTTATACAGAACAAAGAACAGGAACAGTTGAGGTGGGGGGTACCAATATCACACAGCATCATCATTTTCTCCTATCATCATTATTTGCAGCAGTCGTTGTTAGTTAAATGACAGTTTTATATAAAATCAGAACTTGTAGGCTTAACATATTCTGTCCATTTTGACCAGGTTTTGTAAAATGAGTCCATTTGTAACTTTAGTTGAAAAGTCACTTTTTCCATTTTGAAGATGTCTTGAATAATGTTGATCCAGTCCTCATTTTGTGGTTGCTCAGGTTTGACCATCTCCTGGTAATAACGGCCTTTTTGCTTGCTGCTAAAAGAATAAAAAGCAGGTTCTTGCCTCCATTGCTAAAGCCGTCGAGTATTATGTTACCGAGATATACAGTTTCAAATAAAAAGGGGAAAACAATTGAGAACACATTCTGCACATGATGATGAATCTCTACGGAAGCCCTGAACCGCAAGTGAAGAAAATTTTTTTTGAGATGTTATCTTGTTATTTCGAGATCATATCTCGTTATTTCAAGATAATATCTCATTATTTCCTATGTACATAGGTGTGTTATCTAAAAGATTTTTTTATTTTTTTTATTTTATTTTTTTACATATGTGTATTATCTCGAAATAATGAGATATTATCTTGAAATAACGAGATATGATCTCGAAATAACAAGATAACATCTCACAAAAAATTTTCTTCACTTGCGGTTCAGGGCTTCCGTAAATCTCAACCCAAAACCTTTGAATAATTTTACAGTTCCAGAAAACATGGAAAAGATTAGCTCCTTCAATATTCTCCAGCAGGCATCTCCATTTCTACGGTGTCTTTTTTTGAGCTGGTGTAATGAAAAAACGCATAACATTTTTCCAACAAAATTCACGCCAGATATTTGACCCAGTTGGGACCAACTGGATTTTACAGATGTGCTCCCAGTCTTCCTCAGTTATCGTAAAGCTTCCTTCTCTTTCCCATTTTTCTTTCACATAATATGTGTTTTCCCCCCGTGGTCACTGCTTTTATCTCAATGCACATATGAGGTAATAATAATAATAATCCACTAGGTGTCTTGTCGGTCCGTCCCCCTGCAGGCCCGTCCTCCCAGCTGCCCTCGGCGGCGTCTGGCGGCTGGTCTGCTGCAGCCCTGGAGGACTTCGCTCTGTTCCAGAGGAAGTGGTTCGAGGTGGCCTTCGTGCTGGAGGAGCGGCGCCCCTGCGACCTGCCGGCCTTCCTGCTGCCCTGGCTGCCCAGCCGGCCCGCCTCCTACGCAAGTAGGCACAGCTCCTTCAGCCGCAGCTTTGGAGGACGCAGCCAGGCCGCCGCACTACTAGGTACACCAGCCTGATCCTCCTGGTCCAGCAGCACCACAGAGGAGCACCAGGTCCTCCTCCAGCTGGTCAGATCATCAGGTCTACTTCAGAGAGCTGCCCGGTCCAGGATTACATCACACAGAGCAGAGAGGTGTGTTTGGGCTGGTAGTGTCAGAGAAACCAAAACTACAAAGAAAAATCCTAATTGGCTACTGCTGCTGATTATTATTATTATTATTATTATTATTAATGCATACATTATAGCAGATTAGTTTCTCCTAGATTTCCCACTTTTAATCTCATAAATCTGCAATTTTTTTCTCATAAATCTGCAACCTTTTTCTCCTAGATTTGCCACTTTTAATCTCAAAATCTGCAACTTTTTTCTCATAAATCTGCAATTTTTTTCTCCCAGATTTGCCACTTTTTTCTCATGAATCTGTGACTTTTTTCTCCTAGATTTGCCACTTTTAATCTCATAAATCTCAAAAATACAATGGTTACAAACCAAATACTAAGATGGTCACAAATTATTTTCCACCATTAAAGGTTGGAGAAGCTTGTTACTGGAAGGTTTCAGTTGGAGTCCAGTTTTATGTGTCCTGAAGTGCAAACATATAATAAAACAATAATCAAATTGCACATCTTATCCGCAGGGGTGCCTCAAGGGTCAGTGCTAGGTCCTCTTCTCTTCTCAATTTACACCACCTCAAATTTTTGAAAAAAAATCTCTAGAGGTTATAATAAATAAGGTTATATAAACCAAAAAAAAATGTACACTACCTGCCCATCACCACAAACATACCATTCCAACTTACTTTATTATGATAAATTCATCATTTTCCAACTCACACAGTGGGATTTTTACCACGAAACTGCCTCTTTATAACATTTCATGACATCACATCCACAACGGTCTATCATCATCATCATCATCATCATCATCATCATCATCATCATCATCCTCCTCTCTGTGCAGTGTGACAGAGTCCTGGACTCAGCTCTCCTGAAGCTAGCCTGTAGATCAGCAGCTGGTAGCATGTTAGTGCATGACCAGTAGCTGTAGTTTATAAACCCACAGCGTCCCGTCACTCAACCATGAGATCAAATTCCTCCACCTCTTCACCATCCAATCGGTGCATGCTGTGTGGTGAGTGTGTAGCTGATCCAGGAGCAGTCGTAGGTGGTGTGATGCTCCGTGCATGCTGTGGTGTTAGTGGTGTTAGTGGTGTTAGTGGTGTTAGTGGTGTTAGTGGTGTTAGTGGTGTTAGTGGTGTTAGTGGCTGTGGGTCAGTAGTGCTGTGGTGTGCCATGTCCTCACCTCTCGCTCTGCTTTTATTCTACAAGAAGCTCTATCGCAACACGGCAGCTTGTGACCTCGGCTCCATTCTGCTTCATCCGACCGCTCAAAGCTCCATTTGTTCACTTTGTACGGTGGCCCTGAGAGCTCACAGTAGTGAGCATAGTTTTTGTGGTCATTTTGTGTCTTTTTTTAGTAATTTTGTGTCTTTTTGTGGTCAATTTGTGTCTTTTTTTGGTCATTTTGTGTCTTTTTTTATTATTTTGTGGTCAATTTGTGCCTTTTTTGGTCATTTTGTGTCTTTTTTTGTTATTTTGTGTCTTTTTTTGGTCATTTTGTGTCTTTTTTTATTATTTTGTGGTCAATTTGTGCCTTTTTTGGTCATTTTGTGTCTTTTTTTGGTCATTTTGTGTCTTTTTTTATTATTTTGTGGTCAATTTGTGTCTTTTTTTGGTCATTTTGTGTCTTTTTTTGTTATTTTGTGTCTTTTTGTGGTCAATTTGTGTCTTTTTTTATTATTTTGTGGTCAATTTGTGCCTTTTTTGGTCATTTTGTGTCTTTTTTTGTTATTTTGTGTCTTTTTTTGGTCATTTTGTGTCTTTTTTTATTATTTTGTGGTCAATTTGTGTCTTTTTTTGGTCATTTTGTGTCTTTTTTTGTTATTTTGTGTCTTTTTTGGTCATTTTGTATCTTTTTTTGCGCTGCAACGTAAGAAAACACAAACAAATTGAGAAAACATCACCACTTGAACCCAAGTAATGGGTGGTCTGCTGCACTTTATTACATTATCGGGAAGTTATTACATTATCAGGACTTGCGAAATGAAGGCTAACCTGATAATGTAATAAATAACCTCCCATTAATGTTATACTTTATTACATTATTGGTTAAAAGTGTATTAGATTATTGGGAAACGCACTTTATTACATTATTGGGAAGTTATTACATTATCAGGTTTTATTACATTTCCACTGGACTCAAGTGCAGATTTTTATTACATTAACGGGAATTTATTACATGATCAGGTTCTACAAGGATGACTTGATCCTGTCGTTGGTTAAACTAACTCAAGTGAGACTGTTCGACTGTAAAGAAAACGTACACAAACAAATTGAGAAAACATCATCAATTTGACAACACAAGCGCAGAAAACTTGCTGCAAAGACAACAACACACTAAGAAAACTTGCTGCAAAGACAACAACACACTAAGAAAACTTGCTGCAAAGACAACAACACACTAAGAAAACTTGCTGCAAAGACAACAACACACTAAGAAAACTTGCTGCAAAGACAACAACACACTAAGAAAACTTGCTGCAAAGACATCAACACACTAAGAAAACTTGCTGCAAAGACAACAACACACTAAGAAAACTTGCTGCAAAGACAACAACACACTAAGAAAACTTGCCGCAAAGACAACAACACAACACAATAAGAAAAAAAGATGCTTTGCAGCGCGTTTTCTAAATGCTGCTTGTGTTGTCAGATTGATGAAGATGTTTTCTCAGGTTGCTTGTGTTTTGTGTATTTGCATGTGTTTCCTTAAGTTGCAGCGCTGTGAGCTCTCAGGGCCACCGTAACTTTGGCTTTGACACTTTTGCAAACGCTTGCATCTTTCCAGCAACAACTGTGCAGGATTAATGCTTTCCCAGTTTACTTTCTGACACCTTGGACTGGTTTCCTGGAATAGTCTCAATGTGATGTTGTAATATGCATATTTGTTATTCAAATGAGTCCTTATTATACCAGGAAACCTCTCTTTGAACTGGGCTAATGCAGACATTAATGCTCTTTATATGGGATTCTCACTCTCCTCCTGCCTGCCTGTCTATCATGCCATACATCTCCCTGTTTCTGCTTCCTTCGCCTCCTCTCTCCTCCTCTCTCCTCCCAGCTGCTACCGTCCCGGAGCAGAAGACGGTGACTCTGGATGTGGACGTCAACAACCGCAGCGACCGGACGGAGTGGTGCAGCTGTTATTACCACGGGAACTTCTCCCTCAACTCTGCCTTTGAGATCAAGCTGCACTGGATGGCTGTGACTGCTGCGGTGCTCTTTGAGATGGTAACTGTTACTGCTACTGTCCTCCACGGGTCAAGAGATGATAAACCAAAATAGACTGCAGACACAAATCTAAATATTATATTTTTTCAAAAGATGAAAGGAAGAAAAATAGGATGGGTTTGGTCTGAGGGCTTGATCTCTTTTTTCTTGTAGATTTGCCACTTTTAATCTCATAAATCTGCAACTTTTTTCTCATAAATCTGCAATTTTTTTCTCCTAGATTTGCCACTTTAATCTCATAAATCTGCAGTTTTTTTCTCCCAGATTTGCCATGTTTTTCTCATTAATCTGTGACTTTTTTTCTCATAAATCTGCAACTTTTTTCTCCTAGATTTGCCACTTTTAATCTCATAAATCTGCAACTTTTTTCTCCTAGATTTGCCACTTTTAATCTCATAAATCTGCAATTTTTTTCTCATAAATCTGCCACTTTTAATCTCAAAATCTGAAATTTTTTTCTCCCAGATTTGCCACTTTTTTCTCATGAATCTGTGACTTTTTTCTCCTAGATTTGCCACTTTTAATCTCATAAATCAGCAATTTTTTTCTCATAAATTTGCTACTTTTTCCCCCTAGATTTGCCACTTTTTTCTCATCTGCGACCCTTTTATCCACTGCCTGATGGCACATAGATCCTATTGGACACTTACTGATGTGCAGTCTTCTGACTAGATCTTTGCTGATGTCTTATTAACTCTCAAATGAACGTCGCTTCGGTTAAAAGCGTCTGCTAGATGAAATTGTAGAATATAATGGAGGATTTAGTTTTGGTGAACAGAATGTGGCTGCTGTCACATAGTGAACTTTGATATGTATGAACAAGAAGGAACAGATCTACAGAGGCCAGGCTCAATACTGAAGTGCCATTTTTTTTTTGTTATTCAACTTTTTATTTGAAGAAAAACAAAACAGCACGTACATGTTGCTCTCCATCTTGTGAACATGTCAAGTCTTTTCATCAAAACATAAAAAGAAAGAAATGTTGTTTTTAAAAATAAAATAAATTAAAAAGAAAGAAAAAATATAAATAAAATCAAAATCACATCCTTGCAAAAGCATTTAAACTCTATCAAAATACTCTTACAAAGACATACTTATACCTAAATTGATAGGCAACTTGAAAATCTGAAAAAAAAAAAAATAAAGATAATAATGATAATTTGAAAATGCCTGAAGTGCCATTTTTTACCCTCTTATTGTCCGTCAGGTCCAAGGCTGGCACAGGAAGGCAGCGTCCTGCGGCTTCCTGCTGGTCCCCGTGCTGGAGGTCCCCTTTGCTCTGACGTCGTACCTGTACGGGGACCCGCTGAGAGCTCAGCTCTTCATCCCTCTCAACATCCACTGCCTGCTGAAGAACAGCAGCGACAACCTGTTTGAAGGTTGGAAGCCGTCTGAATGATGCTGTGATCATGTGATCATGTGTTTAAACAGCAGCTCGGTCTCATCTGACCCTTTTTTAATTCACCAAACAGGATTTGAGCCGGAGACGTACTGGGACAGGATGCAGCTCTTCCAGGAGGCCATCCTCTACAGGTTGGGATCTGATCATTTCATGTTTGGGCCTCAAGCTGAGGGACACAACTGGACGTTTTGTCAAAGAGCTATTTAATTCAAGTGTGAAGTTTTTAGTGTGAATTTCTGAATTACATAATGAAATGATGTGTAAATGTTCTGCTCTTCCTACCAGATTTGGCTTTGTGCACGACAAGTTTTCTGCCTCAGCGTTTAATTTCCCGTCTGAGAACAAGCCTCAGTACATCCACGTGACAGGTTCGTCTCATCACAGCACAAACACACACACTCCAACAAGAAGTGAAGTGACAACGAAGCTTCATGAACCATTTTCTTTGTTCAACAAAGAGCTCAAAAAACACAGTCAATAGTGGGGTCAAAAAATAAAGCAAATGGCTCATGAGGCTTGTAACTCCCGCAAATGCAATAATGTCTACAAACGTAATAAAAATCTGCAGCTTTTAATGCAAAAATCTCACAAACGTAGCGGAGCGCAGAGCCACCACCCACAGTCAGTATGAGTAGTGTGTGTATAGGCAAACAAACAAACAACAATAACCACAACGACCATTATTCATTGTGTTCTTACATTTGTGGGAAGTTATTACAATATGGAAAGTTGAAGATTAACCCTTTATCAGGCAAAGAACTATATTTGGTAACTTCAGGTAATATTTCGAGAAAAAAGTTGCAAATTTACTAGATTAAAGTGGCAAATCTACGAGAAAAAAAGTTGCAGATTTAAGAGATTTAAAGTGGCAAATCTGCATGAAAAAAGTTGCAGATTTACAAGAAAAAGTGGGGGAAAAGTTTTTTCTCCCAGATTCACCACGTTAAATAAAATCTTTAAAAAAATAAAATCTTTCGTTAAATTTAAATCTCATAATTCTGCGCATTTTTTTCTCGTAGATTTGCCACTTTAATCTGGTAAACTTTTTTCTCAAAATATTATTTCGTATGTTGTTTTTACACATTCTGGCAGTATGTAATATCCTCCAATATTCTCTAGGGTTGAAATTTGGAATTTGCAAGTATTTCAATGAGTGTCCTATTAAGGGTTAAAGTGGTGAATCTGGGAGAAAAAAGTTGCTTTTTTCACACTTTTTTCTTGTAAATCTGCGACTTTTTTTGCACAGATTTGCCACTTTAATCTAGTAAATTTGCAACTTTTTTCTCAAAATATATCCTGAGGTTACCAAACTTAGTTCATTGCCTGATAAAGGGTTAATAAGTAATTATTAATTAATAAGTCTCTGCAAAAGTAATAGTTATTACATTTGTGGGAAATGGCGTGTTACATTTGTAGTAGTAGGCAGCGGCTGTTACGTTTGTGGAAGATGAATCACGTTTGTGGGATTATTGCATTAAAAGCTGCAGATTTTCATCACGTTTGTGGGATTATTGCATTAAAAACTGCAGATTTTCATCACGTTTGTGGGATTATTGCATTAAAAGCTGCAGATTTTCATCACGTTTGCGGGATTATTGCATTAAAAGCTGAAGATTTTCATCACGTTTGTGGGATTTTTGCATTAAAAGCTGCAGATTTTCATCACGTTTGTGGGATTATTGCATTAAAAGCTGCAGATTTTCATCACGTTTGTGGGATTATTGCATTAAAAGCTGCAGATTTTCATCACGTTAGTGGGATTATTGCATTAAAAGCTGCACATTTTCATCACGTTTGTGGGATTTTTGCATTAAAAGCTGCAGATTTTCATCACGTTTGTGGGATTATTGCATTAAAAGCTGCAGATTTTCATCACGTTAGTGGGATTATTGCATTAAAAGCTGCAGATTTTCATCACGTTTGTGGGATTATTGCATTAAAAGCTGCAGATTTTCATCACGTTTGTGGGCGTTATAACAAACGTTACAAGGCTTCGTTAGCGTCACGTGTCACCCTGCTCGTTCCTCCGTCAGGTACGGTGTTCCTGCAGCTGCCGTACTCCAAGAGGAAGTACTCCAGCGGGCAGCAGCGGCGGCGGAGGAACTCCACCACCTCCAACAGCCAGGGCCCGTTCGGCGGCGAGGAGCGTGTGGGCTACTACTGGGCCTACAACACCATGCTGACCAAGGCCTGGAGGACCGGCGTGCTGGGGGACGAGCGCCTCGCCGACCGCCTGCTCAGAGACTTCACTGACTTCTGCTCTAACAAGGACAACAGACTGCTGAACCTGTGGGACGGCTGCCAGGACAAGATGAACGCCAGCGCTCCCTGACAGCAGCACACACGCAGGAACAGGAGATCCTGAGACTCTTTTTAATCTTAATTTATCAGAGTTCAACACTGTGTTGGTCTGCTGCTCCTCTGACCTCGGGGAGAGACGAACGAACGCCTTAAGAGCAGAAACTGTGTTCTGTTACTGCTTTGTTCATTGCACAATATAAATAATAAGACACAGAATCATTTGAAAGTTTGTTTTTTTCACAGTTGTCTTCCTGCATCTGACAATCTTCTATGTTTTAATGTCACATCCACCTCACACTCTACAACTGTTTAAGTTTTGAGTTGCACACAGTAAACTTTCTGTCATTACCTGTAATGGCACTTAATATACAGTCATGGACAAAATTATTACACCATTTATTTCTTCAATTTCTTTCATTTTAATGCCTGGTACAACTAAGGGTACATTTATTTGGATAAATATAATGATAACAACAAAAAAAGCTGATAAGAGTTTAATTTAAGAGTTGATATCTAGACATTTAACATGGTTTACTATATAATAACCAATATCATTATCTAGA
Source organism: Centropristis striata (assembly GCF_030273125.1). Classification (NCBI taxonomy): domain Eukaryota; kingdom Metazoa; phylum Chordata; class Actinopteri; order Perciformes; family Serranidae; genus Centropristis; species Centropristis striata. The sequence continues at coordinate 38,215,268 of NC_081527.1, forward strand.
AAATCATGGAAAATGTCTAGATATCAGCTCTACAATTAAACTCTTATGAGCTGCTTTTGTTGTTATCATTATATTTGTCCAAACAAATGTACATTTAGTTGTACCAGGCATTAAAATGAACAAGAGGTTGAAGAAATATGGTGGTCTAATGGACTGTATTTGTAGTATATGTATTTGGACATATATTAATAAAGGTCATATAGAGTGCATGTATTATAAAAAATGTATATTTTGACACCCAGATTGACCTTCTAAGTGGCATGGGAGATATATTGGTTCTCATAGACTTTATATGGCTGCCATCTTGATGAAATGGCTCCCATCAGTTTTCAACAAATTTGGAGCATTTTTTTTAAGTTTTCATTTGAAAATGAACCTTCAGAGGTTCAGGCTAAACGCCAATATTTCATGTTTTAGCTTTACTTGTATAATTCTGCCAGTATGAGATCTTCATGCTTTACCTGTGAGAAAAGCCTTGTAGACATGCTGATATTCAGATCCTTCTAGGGTTCTTGCCCAGATATGATCACTCCCTAAATGGAGTAAATGGAGTTTTGAGGATGAAAACATTTTTAGAGTTTAAGGATTCAAGACTTGTTGAGGTATAAAAACTGACTGAAGTGCATGTTGAGGATGACAGTTTATTTATTGAATGAGCTCATACAGTTACAGTAACAAACAGAGAGATGACACACACACACACACACACACACACACAGTGGTGTGAGTGTTCCTACGCAGCCCCGTGCAGGTACATGGCCAGGAACTTGGTGAATGTTTCGGGCTTGTACCCAGTCAGACCTGTTGGTACCTGCATGGAGAAACACAGCAACCAATCAGGATCATTTACGGTTCAGTCTGCTGACATGTTTTCTATCCTCCTTATGATAGAAGACAGTTCAGTACAACTCAACTAAGATATCAAGAAGAGAATATTTGGATGAATCTAAAACATAAATAGTAAAATGCATCAAATTCAGCTCCACAAAAACAGAAGTTTATCAGTTTGAAAATAAGTTATATTATCTTTGTATAGTTTTTAATTGAATATATGTCAAAGTGGAAATGATCACACTCTTATTTAAGTTCCAGACAACGACCCAACTTCTTCAGAGTCAGGGTTGTTCATATACAACAGGGCCGACAGAAAATGATGGTAAAGGTTCTGATCTGCTGAGGAGACGACAGTCTTGATGACAAAACATTGAAACATTTACCAACAGACAGTTGATGACGTACCTTCACCACCTTCTTCTTGATGTACGGTCGAACTTTAGCAAAGTCATAGAGCTCAACATCTTCCTCCATCCACACCTGCAGGAGACAGCGTTTAGAAACCCAGCAGGAAAGAAAAATGCAACTGCGAAAAATACGTTTGTACAATTTATTGATACCCACAGCACCTTCAGTAAATTGACACTGTTTTGTTTACCAGCTGTGTGTATTAACTTTGATGGTATGTTTTGATTATGGTTTTAAATGCTTCTTTAATTCTTCAATGGCTGCTCATTCAGTTCCAAATATGAAGACAGGATTGTTTGATTTTGAATAATAAACAACAGATTGTGATTGTCTAGATGAACCACCAGATTAAACTGATAATCAACCATTTTCAAAAAACATACTAACATTGAACCATTCTCCTAACCTTGAAAACATAGTTAAAGTTAAGCATTTTCCAAACTGCCAATTTTTTCTCGTAGATTTGCCACTTTTAGTCTCATAAATCTGAGACTTTTTTCTCATAGATTTGCCACTTTAATCTCATAGTTCTGCAAGCTTTGTCTCATAAATATGTAACTTTTTTTGTAGATTTGCAACTTTTGATCTCAAATCTGCTACTTTTTTCTCAGATTTGCCACTTTTAATCTCATAAATCAGACTTTTTTTCTCCTAGATTTGCCACTTCGATCTCATAGTTCTGCAACTTTTGTCTCATAAATATGCAACTTTTTTCTCATAGATTTGCCACTTTTAATCTCATAAATCTACTTTTTTTCTCAGATTTGCCACTTTTAATCTCATAAATCTGCTACTTTTTTCTCAATATAATACCCCCCTCCCCTGTGTTTGTATTTTTTTTATTTTCATACTTGGCCCTAATACGCCATCGTAGACATGGGCCTGTTTCTTTGTTGCACAGTTTCAGTTTTACTGCTGATTGTTGTTCATCTTTTTATGACCCACTTTTGTAGCTTCCTTTGGAGTTGTGGCATTAAACCAAACATGACTTTTGCAGTATTTCCTGCTGGGTGTTCTGTGCTGGTTTGAATTGTAGCATTTATATTATTCTACCAATGCAGAAGTAATAGATTTCACATCAATGTATATTTTTATATATATATATATATATATATATATATATATATATATATATTTTGCTGCAGTGCAACAAATCTTAATCACATCATCTGTTATTGAGAAACAAAATGAAGCACCTGATTCTTGACGCCGTCGTCTCCAGAGAGATCTGTGGTGTTCAGCTGGAAAACCATAAACTGGAAAATTCTCCCGTTGCTCCCCACTGACTGTACTGTGATTGGCCGATCCAATACAGACTGGGGCTGGGTCTGTACACACACACACACACACACACACACATCATTATATATGTATAGGTTTATTATATGTGCACCAGTTAATGTTCAGAGCAGTACAAGCCCAGACTACTAGCAGCAGCTGTCTAAAAGTCAATAGTAGTATGTAGAGACAGAGGTCCCAAAAACTGCATATGAATGTAATTCACCAATCAAAGGAAGGAGAAGAGAAACAGACAGTTACAGAGTATGAGAATGTGAATCAACAACTGATAATACAGTATGTTTATAGATTTGCTGTTTATAAAGACACCCTGTAGAAAGTGATGCGTAGATCCTTACCCCATACAGTTTGCGTGCTCGAGCCAGAGCGTTTCCAAAGGTGAACATTAACATCCTGGCTCTGAACTGTTCTGGTTGGCGCCTCAAGCCACCTCCCTCCATTAAGTAAAGCGTGTGGACATGTGGATAAGGGTAGTCATCTCTGAAACCTGATTAGATGACAGAGACATCATTAGTTTACTGCTGCACTCAGGAGAAAGACAGACACAGCAGCTCACTAAAGGCGTGTTTCCACTGAGTACTTTCTGGAAAGTGGCTGAGTGTTTTGGCTCCGCCCACTAGTTAGTTCCCCTCGGTCTCTGTTCCCATACAGGTACTTTAGTAGCAGCTAACCAACAGAGTTAGAATGTGACAACAGACCGACGAGGCAAGCAGTGTAGCCAATTTATTTAGCGATTATTCAGACCCCTTTATTATATGTGCACCAGTTAATGTTCAGAGCAGTACAAGCCCAGACTACTAGCAGCAGCTGTCTTAAAGTCAATGGTAGTATGTAGAGACGGAGGTCCCAAAAACTGCATAAGAGCAATGTAATTCACCAATCAAAGGAAGGAGAAGAGAACCGATGAGGCAAGCAGTGCTGCCAACTTATTTAGCCATTATCCAGACCCCTCTAGAGACTCTTTTTCAAAAAAGCGACTAGAGACAAATCTATCTACTTTTCTGGTGTTATTGGAGACTTTTGGAGACTCGTTCCTACTCTTCTTAATGAGTAGCAGGAGCCGTCCCAAAGCACTCACAAGCGGCCCAGTCCTCCCAGCTGCAGTCTGAGCAGGAGATGTTAACCCAGGGGTGGGCAATTAATTTTCCCAAGGGGCCACATGACCAACACCACGAAGGTTGCAGGGGCCGGACCAAAACTCTGAACTAAATTCTGCTCAATATTAATTTAATCTCTTTATAAAATACAGTAAATGATCTGGTTTTGAGCTGCTACTGATAGGAATACATGTTATGATGAGACTGTTAATGTGGAGTAAATCAAATATAGCAGTAAAAAGTAATAAATACTCCAATCACTATATCACTTTAACATTTATTTTAAACACAACTGTAAATGTCCTTTAGTAAGCTTCCTATTGGTGTTTTTGTATTAAATAGCTTGTTTTTCATGTTTGTACATTTTCAAGGTGTTTAACAATGTTGTGATGCTTTTATTTTGAAAAGGTGCCGTCCAGTGTGAAACGGGTGCTTTAATTTTGAAAGGTAGTGACAGGAAATAACAGGTGAAACGGTTAAATGAAAAAACGAACGGTAAATAATAACGAGTGCGTCGTAATTCATATAAAGTTGATATAAAGTATTAAAAGGCTTCTATAGTGGCTGACTGACAGGACACAAGGTTTGTTAGAGTTTATTTTATTCTGTCATATATATTAGTGGCTATATTTGTTGTCTTAACTTTAGTAAAAGTGCTTGTTAGCTCTAGTGCTAATGCTAATGTTTGCTATTTTTTTCAAAATAAAAGCACTGCGGTTATATTGATTTCTAATTTCTGGGTAACCTCGGTGAAGTTGGGCAGATCTTGGCTGGATCCTCTATCCAAAGCCAGACCCAGAGCGGCTCACTGGAGGGAAAAGTACCTGATGGAAATGCACCTAATGAGACATGATGACATGAGAGAAGAGGACTGGGCGTCTCCTCACCTGTGTAGTTCACGTCCTCCTTGTAGACGTGTGTTTGTTGCAGGTCGATGGTGGGAGAGACGGGGTAGAAGGTCTCCAGCTGATGATCGGCTGTGCTGGCCACCTCCTCTCTCCCAGACACCACTGGGAGAGGATCCATGCTGGAGTGCAGGAAACCATTCTCCCCCCTCACCTGCAGCAGGTCCTCACCTGGTGTTCACACATGGACATTCACAAGCATGCATTAAGAACATTCAGATTTATTATCATTTCAGGCAGCAATGACACATTTTCAAGACTCATTTATGATGGAAATGTTGGTCTAGCTTTCAGTTGGTCCACCACTTCCAGACCAGAAACATCAACAACTACACTGTCAGAAATAATGTGCTGAATTTGTACCTTTATGGGTGAAACTGCCTGTCACTGGGGCAGTACCCTCAAAGGTACAGCTGTTCCCCTTGACATCAGCTTGGGAACATATACTATATGTACCTTTTTAGCCCTCAAAAGAGCAAGTCAGGAGTTAGTTGAGTTCCAATAATTAACCCTTGGGGGTACATTAATGTAATTTGTACATTAAGAGACAGAAATGGACTCATACTGTACCCTTATTTCTGTTTATTGGCCCCCAAGGTATGTACTTTTTGGGGGTCAATGTGAAGGGTACAAAAGTGGTACCTTAGAGAGTACTAACCCTATGATGTACCCCTTAAGGTACAATTTCATTAAATTATTTCTAAGAGTGTACTGGATGGATTGCCATAAAACTGTGTGCAGACATTCATGACTAGAGAATGGATCCATGTGACTTTAGTGATCCTGACAGCTACTCTATCAGGGGTCGGCAACCTTTACTAACTGAAGAGCTGATTGGCTAAGAGCTACCTACAGACGCTTTTGATAGACATTCTAAGCGCCCAATAAACGGCTCCGGAGGATCATAAACCACACCTCCTCTACGGAGAAATGAACTAATCTCATTTGTGATTAGTCTGGTGTTAGCCAGGCTAACATACTACTGTAGGATCATCCAATCTGATCAAACCATATGGACACAAACCCCTCTATCCACCATTTAGATTCATCTTTTACCTCTTGTCCATGTGGCTCCTAGCGAGTATTCCTCAGCGAGGATCCTCCGTCCGATAGCCGGATGGCTGGGCTGCAGAGATGAACAGAGGTGGAGCAGGTTGAAGAGCAGAGTTTTCCTGGAGGAGGAAAGAATACACACAAAGTCACTTACATTTAATGAAGACCGAAAATTCAGTGTCTCAAAAAAATGTAATATTAGAAAAGACCAATTTTAAAAAGTATGTTTAATATGGAAATGTTGTCCTCTGAAAAGTGTGTCATCTATATGACTCAACACTTGGTTGGGGCTGTTTGACTTGAACTACTGGAAATGGACTTTCCATCATATTCTAATGTATTGAGATGCACCTGTACATGTTGCTGTTACCTGTATTTGTGTTTGGCGGGCCGGTCCTCCGTCGTGTCCCAGAAGCGAGCGTGTTTGATGGCGTTCTGCACACGTTCATCCTGATCTGGAATCTGATTGGCTGGATTCTCTGTTAGTGAGAGGACCTGAGGAGGCAGACCAGAGATCTTCTGGGTTTTAGACAACCACAGAGCCTGACCCACACCTGAACAGAGAGAAGAGACATTAGGTTCTGATAAAAGATTTAAACCTTCAGGTCATTTCCTCCCATGATGTAGCCAGCAGCACCGGATGAGGAGATTCAGAGAGAACTCAGAAACTGTCGGTTCAGATCTGAATCCCAAATCAGACACATCTGCAATGCTGCACTTCCCAGTGTTTCACGGTCAATTCAAATAAGATCTCCACCACCAGTGTAGCTGTAATTGATTTATACATATTTAACAATCTATGCGTGAAATTTAATTTATATACATGGAGATTTACATGTCTAATTAATTACAAAGTACCTCTGGTGAGAAAAAGCAGTAAGAACACTCAGGCAACGATCTTTAAAGTACATCTGTATTTTTACTGTACTGTATTTTATTGTGAAGGACAGAAGTACGGTCCGGGTGTGTTGATAACGATGGTTGTTATTTATTTGGCTTACCCAGAAACATCCAATTTACCCCGAAAAACTCAGCAGCCTCCATTGTTTTAATGTTTTACTGTTGTCAAGATAACCACTCATTTAACTACTTAATATGCGTTTATGTGGTTTAAATAATAAAAATGTTTAATCATGTTTTTTATGTTAATTCTTGATGTGAAAGTAACTCAAGCTGGCAGCTAAATGGAGTAAATATTTGCCTTTAAAACTTCGTAAAGTAGAAGTATGAAGTTACAGAAATGGAAATTCGCAAGTTAAGCTGGAACACTAAATATCGATACATGGAGGCCATTAATCAATATTAAATCCCCACGCAAAATATCGTGATGCTATGCTGTATCGATTTTTCGATTTTGCAAAATACCCTTTATTCCGCTTGCCGGTGTTAGGTCCTTACTGGTTTCCACACTAACTGGTTGCTGTACTGGTGTGTGCAGCTGTGTTTTGTTGCATAAACTGTTGCATAAACTGGAAATACTTAAGTAAAGTACAAGTACCTCAAAAACTTACTTAAGTAGAATACTTGAGTAAATGTACTTAGTTACTTTCCACCATTGTAAATGAGTCATATAACAGCTGCAGGGGCACCAGTTAGTCCGGAGACCAGTAAGGACACAACACCGGAACATACTTCCGGGACGTGTGCCCTTCACAATAAGATGACAAAAGGAGCTTAACTTTATCGGACTTATATGATCCAGCCCGCTAAATAAAACAGTTCCAGTAGTAATAGTAGTATTTCACCGTTCAGCGCGTTGGTCCTCTGGTTGAAAACATGACACGGTTTGTCTTTGTAGAGCGGCATCTCGTGCCGCGGCGGGGCCCGGTAGAACCGGGGGTCCCGGTAGTCCCGCTCCCAGCGGGGGAACACGGGCCGGGTCAGCCGCGGCATGTAGTGCATCTTCTCCGCGTAGGTGACCATCTCCAGCCCGGGGATGTCGGGCCGCTCGCTGGGCCTCCTCCGGGGCTGGCTCTTGGCTCCCAGACCGCCGCTGAGGCCGAAGTGTCTCCGGGCCTGCGGGGCTCCGGAGCCTCCGTGGGTCAGCAGCCGAGAAGCCTTCATCATCCCGGGGGAGGAGAACAGAGGAGCCGCCGCTTTTACACAACAAGCTGCTTCTGGAAACATGTTAGCTCCGCGGTTATTCCTTAAATATATAGATATATTAGAGGTTAAAGCCGGTATTCTGACTCATGTCATTGCATGTCAGAAGTGTTGCTGCAGGGCGCCGCCATGTTGGTTTCACTAAGCCAGCGCTTTACCGCCCCCTGGTGGTTCTTCTTTCTTTCTTTCTTTCTTTCTTTCTCTTTCTTTCTTTCTCTTTCTCTTCTTTCTTTCTTTCTTTCTTTCTTTCTTTCTTTCTTTCCCTTCTTTCTTTCTTTCTTTCTCTCCTTTCTTTCTTTCTTTCTTTCTTTCTTTCTCTCTCCTTTCTTTCTCTGTCTCTCCTTTCTTTCTTTCTTTCTTTCTTTCTTTCTCTCTCCTTTCTTTCTCTGTCTCTCCTTTCTTTCTTTCTCTCCTTTCTTTCTTTCTTTCTCTTCTTTCCTTGTTTTTTTTTCTTTCTTTCTCTGTCTTCTCTTTCTCATTTTTTCACTCTTCCTTTCCATCTTTATTTTCTTTCTTTCACTCTTTCCTTATCTGTGTCCTTCTTTCTGTTAGAAATAATCTGTTATTCTGTCTCTGTTTTCTGTCTCTGTGCATGGGGATTACTATCTGATATCTGTTTTCATTATTTTTATATTTACACCTAACTTTGGGTAAGCTGTTTGATGAATCTGGAATTTTTGTTAAGCTGCATGAGGCTCTGCTCTTGTTTTAGTGTTTTATGGTTTGCTTACTATTTATTTTAGTGTGTAATCCTGTTTTATTTATTTTATTGTTCTTGTTTGCTTGTTTATGTACAGCACTTTGTTGCGGCTGTGATTGTTTTTAAAGTGCTTTACAAATAAAGTTGAGTTGAGTTGAGAGTTGAGATTATACAGCATTATACAATAACAGATATACAAACCATTCAATTCAAATTGTATTTTCAGTTTTTATTTAACCACCACAACAAATCACAGAGTTGATCCCTAAAATAAACTAAACCACTCATATGTGAGTTCTATTGTGCTATGTGAGTTTATTAAGCCCATTTTTAAATGCCAGATTGAGCATTTTTTGTGCAGGAGGAGATCTGGATCCTCCTCTTCTCATCCTCGGTTGTAGTTTACAGACAGACAGATCAAACTGAGGAGGAGAACCAGAGTTTTCCCCAGCAGGACCCAGATCCACATCTGACCCTGCAGACCTGCAGGGACACAGAAAAAAACCTGTCAGAAGCTGCAGGAACAGACACACAGAGAGTTTGAGGGAGTAGTGAAACAAATACATAGTTAGGAATGAATTTGACAGACGTGAAATTAAAATGTAATCGATACAGACTATATTTAACTGGAATTATTGCGTTCAGAGGACTGAGAGGGACAGACCTCAGGCAGAGCCTTCACTGAACTGACTGAAACATTTTACTGCTTGTTTAAAAGTCTTGAAATTCATTTTGAGCCCAAACACTGCTTGGAAGTCTCTCTCAGAGCCTTACTGATGGTTCAGGTGGTGGAATGTAACTAAGTACATTTACTCATGTACTGTACTTAAGTACAATTTAGAGGTACTTGTACTTTACTTGAGTATTTCCATTTTATGTAACTTTATACATCTACTTCACTACATTTAGCAGCCAGCTTTAGTTACTTTTCAGGTTGAGATTTAACATTAAAAACATGATAAAAATGTGAATTAATGGAACAATTTTTACATATTTTTTGTTCAAACAATATCTCATTGTACACAAAAGGAACCCAGAATGTGTACATTGTATAATAGTTTAATTGTGCAATAAAAGCTTGTGTATATACTATATATATATATATATATATATATATATATATATATATATATATATGAAATATCATTCTCACTGTACTTCACTTTCAAAATAAAAATGAGAAATGTCATGGTCGGACAAATATAGTTGTTACTGTTGGTAAGTCTCATTGTTTCAATCAGTGTATTTGTATCTTCCAAATATACTTGAATTAGATTTTTAAATAAGTTAAAATAAAAGGTTTGAATGCTTAAATATAATCTCTGCTGTTTTTTAAAGTGCCCCTCTGATTAAACACCGGCCCCTGCTTGGCCCCCAGAGGAACACTGGTCTAGAACCACCACTGATAATGAGTACTTTTACTTTTGATACTTTAAGTACATTTTGATGCTGATACGGAGTCATTTCACAGTGTGGTATTGTTACTTTTACTGAAGTAAGAGATCTGAATACTTTTTCCACCACTGAATGGTTCCAAAATGTCAGTTATCCACTTTTGAATCTTGCTCCAGACCACAGAGCATAGAGAATACAGAGCAACATGGAAAGAGTTATGGATGCATCAATGTTTTCCTGTGCTTGAGATAAGGTAGAAGAAGAGGTTTAGTGTAGAACCATGTGGTGGTTGACTGGTTTCTACCTGCTGCAGTGCTCTGCTGGCTGCTGCTGACACACTGGGGAGGGCTGGGCGTGGTCAGGGTGGGCGTGGTCAGGGTGGGCGTGGCCAGAGTGGGCGTGGTCAGGGCGGGCGTGCTCGGGTCATCTGGAGGGAAAAGTGTTCAATACTAACTAAAATTAATCTGTAATTATAAAATAGTCATATGAACAAATTGTGTAAGATTAAAACAATCAGTACAATAAAGTGGCAAATCTACAAGAAAAAACTTGCAGATTTAAGAGATTTAAAGTGGGAAATCTGCGCAGAAAAAGTCGCAGATTTACGAGAAAAAAGTGGGTAAAAAGCCACTTTTTTCTCCCAGATTCACCACTTTAAATCTCATAAATCTGCGCATTTTTTTCCTCATAGATTTGCCACTTTAATCTCGTAAACTTCTCAAAATATTATTTTCGTATGTTTTTTTTTTTACACATTCTGGCTGTATGTAATATCCTCCAATATTCTCTAGGGTTGAAATTTGGAATTTGCAAGTATTTCAATGAGTGTCCTATTAAGGGTTAAAGTGACTTTATCACCAGATACCAGATGTACAGTAAAAAAAGACTTGCCATTTACTAAATGTATTATTTGTTTACATCAGTAGTTCATTGGCATGTTACCTGTTATCTGGATCAGGACGTCAGGGCTGATAGTATCGGGGGGCTGGGTCCTGCAGGAGTAATAACCCGTGTGGGTCTTTGTGGCGGAGCTGACTCTGAGGACCAGGACCACATCAGGGAGGACGGAGGACATGTTGACCAGAGAAACCTTCTCCTGGGGGACACAAACACTTACACTTACTTAATTACTGCAATGATAACATTTCAGTTTTTGCTCTTTTATTGAGGAGTTGACACAGAGTCACAGGCACCAAGACATTATTCATTTTTGAGACATTGCATATTTAATTGCATCAGATTTAACAGGCAATTTTAATTTCAACAGACAGAAATACTGAATGCAAAGAGTGATAAAGTTAATGTACTTGCAAGTCTTTCAAGTGAATGCACTTATTGCAAGTTGCTTTGGAAAATAAATTAATGTAATGTAAAAATGAGGGGGCAGTGTGTTACAATATTTTTCAACCTGGTCTCACAGGAATCCGTGAAATAGCCACGGATTCGCTTAACTCTAAATACGTGGAATAGCCACGGAATCACTCAAATTTCCGTGAAACTGACACGGATTTGGCTACAATGCAAGTTAATGCCAGTCATATCCCGTGGCTATTCCAACATACAAAGTGATTATGTACATTCACTGAGTGAAGATTTAGAAAATAAAACATATATTTCTCGCTAGAAATGTGATCAAAATCCATTTTTATGCAGAAACTAAGTCAAAATATTGATTTTTTCACTAAAAATGAGAGAACTGTCCGCCATGTTTTTTGTTCTGACCGCCGGGACCTTGAAAGTCACGTGACTTGGAACAAACCAATAGGAACAAATATCCATGGAATAGCCACGGGATATGACTGTCAATAACTTGCATTGTAGCCAAATCCGTGTCAGTTTCACGGAAATTTGAGTGATTCCGTGGCTATATATTCATATTTTTCATGGCAATGATGTATCAATACGTGAACACCAATTATATTTATTATATCTTATTATTATATTTGTAAATACAAAATGTTGTTTTAAATTATGGAGACTATATTATGGAAACTGAAGTAACCAGCTCAGTTTTTCAGCATGTGAAATATCACTTGACAATCCCATTTTGCCACAATAAAAATAACTGAAGTGAGATGAACATAATTTATCTCCTGAGTTAAAACAGACGTTGACAAAGTTTTCCTTTGTTGACATGTACTGAATGAGCAGAAAACATGCTATATTGTGATATGGAGATATGAAATGACCTGTATGGGGACAGAAGATTTTGTCCATATCACATAAACATACATGTATAGTTTAATTGATGCCTGAATCCAGACTAAATGTCAGATACCTCTTGAGGGCTCCTCCACCACAGCTGTGCAATATGATGGGCTCTTAGACAGGTGAACTCACAGCTCAGGTTAAAGCCGTCTCCAGCTGAAAGCTGCCGATCATCTCCAGAAATACTCACCACGGTTTCACTGCAGCCGCCTACAGAGGAAGTGAAAGAAGATAACATTTCTAGACAAAGAACTGACATTTTCAGGTGAGAAGAATTGACTGATACCAGGTGACATGCTAAGAAAGAGTGTATGCTAACACCTCATAAGATTAAGATTAATATTTCCTTTATTAGTCCAACAACAGGGACATTTAAAGTGTTACAGCAGCAAAGTGGATCACAAAAAAACAAACACTTTTACTATAGTTTACCACAGTATAAACTGGAAATTAAGCAAATAAACAAGTAAAAGTATAATAAAGTATTACTAATTTATAATATAAACAAGTAAAAATATAATAAAGTATTAACAATAAAAACAAAAATAAAATAAAAAACTTCAGGAACGGTTATGGACCATTGCACATATAAATTAAATTATAGACATATTGTACTGTGTTTATAGTGCAGTGATTGTCAATTATAATAATAATTAGTCTGTCTCATTATTTTTGGGTTAGCCGGAACCAACGAGTGACACGATGCAACAGCAACTGTAGGAATATTGGAGACCATGGTCTAGCAACTTTTTTTGATCATTTCCTATGAAGTATAAATGTAATAAACAAAATATCAGAAACTGAAACATTGCAACTCAGGCGTTCTTATGTATAAAGTAATTTGCCTTCCTGCATCTTCACCTAACTTTTTTCATAGTTACTTTGAGTTTAATTCTCATTATCATGCACATCTTACAAGAAGAAAGAATGATTTCCATATTCCTTTCTGTAGGACCTCTGTTGCCAAATTCTCATTAATTTATCAAGGTGCAGTGGAATGACATAAAACATCTAACAGAATCATGTTCCTCTTTAAATACTTTTAAGACCAAGCTCAAAAAATCCCTATAGATGTTCTACACCTTTGTATTTGTTTTGTTTAAATTTTGTTTGTATTTTTTTATTTTCATCTAGCTATGTAATTTAAGTAAAGTATAGTTACTTATAGGTTTAAGAGGGAGGGTGTATATATAAGCCCTTTGGGCTTTTTGATCTTTCCTGCATTTTCTTTTACTGTTTCTTGTTCTGTTATTTCCTAACGATTGTATGTTTTTTAAGCGCAAACAACAATAAATAATAAATAATAAAAAAAATAATAATTATGGAGCTTCTCAAAGGCTTTTTCCACATCAGTTTGACTTGTCGTAGTAGAAAAAGCAACTTTAATATTAAGCCTTATGAGATGTGGTTATGAGTTGAGTTCATGTAAAAACAGAAATATAAATCACATAAATATGTATGGTTTAATATTGCATGCATTGTTAGTATCGTATAAATAAACGCCTCGTCTAATAAATAATATTTTGTCTACAGTAAACATTTTATTATACATTTGTATCTCAAATTAAATCAGTTTACTCAAATTGACAGTCAGGAACATGAGGACATTTTATTTGGCGAATTTCTGAAATATACTAAATCTGCAATATACTAATATATATTATAAATCAGCTTTTATTAGTAATAATTTATTAGTAACTTTTTATTTTATTTTCATAGATGCAAAGTTTATATAGTTTACTGATGTGTTTTTACAGCAAATAATAAAGTGACCACTAATTGCAACCATACAAAGGATCAACACAAGGCCATTATTATTATTATTATTATTATTATTATTAGAGGTCAAGTCAAAGTTTATTAATAGAGCACATTTAAAAACAACCTAAGTTGACCAAAGTGCTGTACAGTTATTAAAATAGAATAAATCACACACAAATAGGTATAAATAAAAACAATAAAACAATAAAATACTAAAAACAGTAAAACAATAAAATAGTTATAAAAACTCAATCCAAAACAGAGATAAAAAAGACAAATAAAAGGGTAAAAAAGTCAAAAGAAAGCCATGTTGTGTCATCATTTTATGTGTTATACCACTGATAATGATATTAATATAATAACTAAAATCCTTACCTTCACTCTGACTCCAGCACAGTAAACCCATCAGCAGAAACAACATGTCAGAGTCTCGTCTCGTCCTTTCTGTCTCCGTCTCTCCGAGGACATCTCTGCTTTCACTCTCAGGTATTTTTTTCACACAACGAAAGAGAAAAGCTGCTGACGAGTTCCTCAGGATGTTCATGCTGCACTTCTGAGCTGATGGAGCTGAGATAACCTGAGCTACAGACACTTTCCACTGATAACACTGACCAGAAAATCTCTGTTCTCAACCTGCATGTTTGGTACTTATTGATTCAAAAAAGAAATAAAATCCCCACATAGCTTCAAGCACACTAGAACGAACATTCACGCTGACATTAGTACAATAACAGAAAGTCTTTTGTGGTTATATATAAGACAAATAACACTATAATATATATGACCAGGTTAACAAATGAATAATGATGTGTATATATATATATATATATATATACACTACCGGTCAAAAGTTTTAGAACGCCCCAATTTTTCCAGTTTTTTATTGAAATTCAAGCAGTTCAAGTCAAATGAACAGCTTGAAAGGGTCCAAAGGTAAGTGGTGAACTGCCAGAGGTAAATAAAAAAAGGTAAGCTTAACCAAAACTGGAAAATAATGTACATTTCAGAATTATACAAGTAGGCCTTTTTCAGGGAACAAGAAATGGGTTAACAACTTATCTCTATGGAGTCTTGGGCTATTTTGGCCATTTTTGAATTCTTTTCATGTCTTTGTAAGTCATTTTGTGTCTTTTTTTTAGTCATTTTGTGTCTTTTTTTGTCATTTTGTGTCTTTTTTTACTCATTATGTGTCTTTTGGTGTCTTTTTTTGTCATTTTGTGTCTTTTTTTGGTCATTTTGTGTCTTTTTTTAGTCCTTTAGTCCAACATAAAATGTGATTTTGAATCTTTTTTTTACTTTCAAAACACTATCATGCTCAATAAAGAATTTTAAATGTTGCAAATGTGCATTAATTTCAGAGTACACTGAGACATTAAACTGCATCATTTTCAATTAAATTCTGGAAAAGTTGGTGTGTTCTAAAACTTTTGACCAGTAGTGTATATAAAGTTATTTATATTAGCTGTATTGTACGTTATGATGTTTATGATGGAGTTATCACTTTATCTTTTCTCATAATAGTTTTAGTCAAATATTGACATCATTAACAGTAGAGTAGCAAATGATGAGTTCAAAATAATTCCAACAAGCTACAGGAAACCACCTGATAACCAGTGGTGGAATGTAACTAAGTACATTTACTCAAGTAATGTACTTTTATGAAGTACTTGTACTTTACTTGAGTATTTCCATATTATGTAACTTTATACTTCTACTTCACTACATTTAGCTGACAGCTTTAGTTACTTTTCAGGTCGAGATTTAACATAAAGAAATATATGAATTTAAATTATTACACATGCTTATAAATTAAACCACATAACAGTGTATTAAGTAGTTAAATGAGCCCAACGTTGAAGTCATTAATAAATGCATCAATATTAAATAATCTAATAATATATTTAGAATATATAAAATAATTTGAGTGGGTCCATTTTGCATAATGAGTACTTTTACTTTTGATACTTTAAGTACATTTTGATGCTGATACTTTTGTACTTTTACTTCAGTAAGTTTTGAATGCAGGACTTTTACTTGTAGTAAAAATGGAAATACTCAAGTAAAGTACAAATACCTCAAAACCTACCTAACCTATAGTTATTTCAGTAAGTGCGAGTCAAAAGTAAAAACAACTTTCTCCACAAATCAAACATTTCATATTAATTATGTTTTTATGTTAAATCTTGAACTGAAAAGTAACTAAAACTGGCAGCTAAATATAGTGGAGTAAAAAGTACAATATTTGCCTCAAAATGTAGTGAAGTAGAAGTATAAAGTAACATAAAATGGAAATACTCAAGTAAAGTACAAGTACTTCACTAGAGTAAATGTACTTAGTTACATTCCACCACTGGTTACAGTTACAGAAATCAAGTATTTCCTTGTCAGATAGGAGAAACAAGACTTGTTTCTAAAAAAGTTTAATTTAATTTAATTTAATTTACACATTTTTATCATGTTTTTAATGTTAAACCTCAACCTGAAAAGTAACTAAAACTGGCTGCTAAATGTAGTGGAGTAAAAAGTACAATATTTGCCTCAAAATGTAGTGAAGTAGAAGTATAAAGTTACATAAAATGGAAATACTCAAGTAAAGTACAAGTACCTCAAAATTGTACTTTAGTCCAGTACTTGAGTAAATGTACTTAGTTACAGTCAAATATTGACATCATTAACAGTAGAGTAGCAAATGATGAGTTCAAAATAATTCCAACAGGCTACAGGAAACCACCTGATAACCAGTGGTGGAATGTAACTAAGTACATTTACTCAAGTACTGTACTTTTATGAAGTACTTGTACTTTACTTGAGTATTTCCATATTATGTAACCTTATACTTCTACTTCACTACATTTAGCTGACAGCTTTAGTTACTTTACAGGTTGAGATTTAACAAAAACTATAACATGGAACCAAGTGATTTAAAATAATTATTTTAAAATTAAATAAAAAAATGAGCCATAGCTTGACATTAAAATGCTTTTAATTGTTAATTTAAATGTCTTTTAATGTCATAACAGTGTATTTAGTAGTTAAATGAGCCCAACGTTGAAGTCATTAATAAATGCATCAATATTAAATAATCTAATAATATATTTAGAATATATAAAATAATTTGAGTGGGTCCATTCTGCATAATGAGTACTTTTACTTTTGATACTTTAAGTAGCCTACATTTTGATTCTGATACTTTTGTACTTTTACTTCAGTAAGTTTTGAATGCAGGACTTTTACTTGTAGTAAAAATGGAAATACTCAAGTAAAGTACAAATACCTCAAAACCTACCTAACCTATAGTTATTTCAGTAAGTGCGAGTCAAAAGTAAAAACAACTTTCTCCACAAATCAAACATTTCATATTAATTATGTTTTTATGTTAAATCTTGAACTGAAAAGTAACTAAAGCTGTCAGCTAAATATAGTGGAGTAAAAAGTACAATATTTGCCTCTAAATGTAGTGAAGTAGAAGTATAAAGTTACATAAAATGGAAATACTCAAGTAAAGTACAAGTACCTCAAAATTGTACTTTAGTCCAGTACTTGAGTAAATGTACTTAGTTACATTCCCCCACTGATCACACTGATCTAAAGCATCAAAAGTAAAAGTACTTGTTATGCAGAATGGACCCACTCAGATTGTTTTGTATATATTCCAAATACATTTTTGGATTATTATTATTGATGCATTATGTAAGCAGCATTTTAATTTTCCCAAGACAGGGCTCATTTTTACCACTTAATATACTGTTATAAGGGTTTAATTTAATTTAATTTAATTTTAATATAAGGGTTTAAGTACTTCACTAGAGTAAATGTACTTAGTTACATTCCACCACTGGTTACAGTTACAGAAATCAAGTATTTCCTTGTCAGATAGGAGGAACAAGACTTGTTTCTAAAAAAGTTTAATTTAATTTAATTTAATTTAATTTAATTTAATTTAATTTACACATTTTTATCATGTTTTTAATGTTAAATCTCAACCTGAAAAGTAACTAAAGCTGTCAGCTAAATGTAGTGGAGTAGAAGTATAAAGTTACATAAAATGGAAATACTCAAGTAAAGTACAAGTACCTCAAAATTGTACTTTAGTCCAGTACTTGAGTAATATATATACTATATATACTATAGTACCTCTAGTTATAGTTAAAGTGTTAGTCAAAAGTAAAAACAACTTTCTCCACAAATCAAAGTGTGCGTGCCTCTCTCACGTACTCTCACATGGACGCTCAGAGTTTCTGTGTCGGTATTCTTGACGCAGTTTACGCTCTCCGCTTCCGTTCTCTGCGCTGCGGAGAACTCCATCTACGCAAATTGCGTAGTTGGTGACTGGCGAGGCTTTTCAGCTGGTTAGCCAAACATCCACAGAAAAAAAGAGATGACCAGGAAAACGAGACGAAGAAAATAAGAACAATTTATTCCCAGCTAGAAATATAGCGATAGAAAAGAAAAGAAAATCTGGTTAGGTACGTAATCTCTGTTTTTGGTACTGTTTGTTAAACGAGCTAAGTTTATGAATGGCTGTATATGTATGGGCAGGAATTCAGCGTTAGCTAGCTGGCTAGTTAGCTGGCTGGCTAACATGTTAGCTTCTATATATGGTTCACAAGCTGCTGCTGCTTATTATAATCCTTGTTATATTCTCTGACATGACTCCGCTTGTTGCTACGGTTACTAGCTATTCGTTGCTACGGTTACTAGCTATTCGTTGCTAAGGTTACTAGCTATTTAAAATCTCTCTTTCAATGAAGCTAACGTTGTCAAGCTAGCCGAGGCCAAAACACTCAAACACAAACTCCTCTGGCCTAAAGCTAACTTCCTGCGTTACTTAGCTCGATTGATTGATGCTTTGACGTGCTATAACGCCACTATATATTTTTATATTTTCCCCAAATAGGCTACTAGCTAGCGTCGAGTAGCAGTTTAATGCGTGCAGCTAGCAGCTTGAGCTAACGTTGCTCTGTAATGTTGAAATATGCTGCAGTCGTACCAGCTACATGGCTAGCTGCATTAGCTGCATTAGCTAACTCTGGCTCTTTTTTAGCTCAAACAGTTCATCACATAAACAATGTTATGGCCCCACTTTTGACATGGTGACAGTTTGCAAAGATCTTGACCAGTTTGGCATGTTTATAGTGTCTCAGGTTGGTTTTGTATTGGAGTATTTAGAGGTAAAGGTATTGGTAGAGATGGTGTGAGAGCTGCAGCTAAGTCAGTGATTGAGTGTGGGTGGTGAGACAAGGCCATGTTGGTACAGCTATGGACTCTATTTCCCTTCAACATTTCATCAATAACTTTGTACTGTCTGCTGTGTGAAGCTTGAAATGAACAGGATGGATATTGGGATAAAGGATCCTCTTATAAACCAGTTATACTGCAAGGTGGTGTTGATACACACATGGAAAACCTTCAATAGGATGTACTATTTCAAATCTGTATTACCATACCTAATAATGATAAATGTAGGACATGGTTGGCAATGTAGAGACAGCAGTAAATGTAGTATTTAAGTCACCATTATTTATAGTTATTGAAAAGACTGTACTGTACTTGTTCTTTGATTTGGGCCAGTGTAAAGGTTCAGGTTCGTACATTAGAAGCCCAAGAGTAAACACACAACTGGAGAAAAAAGTCTGACTCAGACTGACACAGCTCTACAGGATCCAGTCAGAATTAGCCGATCTCTGGAATAATTCACATTTCATCTTCTACAGAAGTTGGACTTAACCTGTCCAAGTCTCGTTCAATGATTGTGATACATGTTGTGTGTGTGTGTTGTCCAACAAGCGAGTATAAGATAAAAAATACAGTTTGTAGTCACATCTTGCTTCTGTGGGAACATCAACTGTGGAGCCAATTATCTGAGCTATCGGCCTTCTTATAATTATTCAAATATAACATTACCATACCCAACAAAAATCAATGTAGGACATGGTTGGCAATGTAGAGGCAGCAGTAAATGTAGTATTTAAGTCACCATTATTTATAGTTATTGAAAAGACTGTACTGTACTTGTTCTTTGATTTGGGCCAGTGTAAAGGTTCAGGTTCGTACATTGGAAGCCCGAAAGTAAACACAACTGGAGAAAAAAGTCTGGTCTCAATGCAGCTTTTTATTAGGTCACAGGTAAAGTTCTGCAGCGCTGGACTCAGACTGACACACACAGCTCTACAGGATCCATTCAGAATGAGCCGATCTCTGGAATAATTCACATTTCATCTTCTACACAAGTTGGACTTAAACACAACAGAGTTCTATTGGCCAGTTACCAATGACATGGACAGGCCAACAGCTTCAAGTCTCGTTAGATGATTGTGATACTTGTTGTGTGTGTGTGTGTTGTCCAACAGGCGAGTATCAGATAAAAAATCCAGCTTGTAGTCACATCTTGCTTCTGTGGGAACATTAACTGTGGAGCCATTATCTGAGCTATCGGCCTTCTTATAATTATTCAAATATAACATTACCATACCCAAAAAAAATCAATGTAGGACGTGGTTGGCAATGTAGAGACAGCAGTTAAGGTAGTTTTTAAATCACCATTATTTATAGTTATTGAAAAGACACAAGTTCTTTGATTTGGGCTGGCAATGTAAAGGGCAACTAGTGTGAGGTGAGGGCATGTTAATGACCAGTGTGGACCCAAGGACATTTTTATTAGTATATTATGAGTCAATGATTTTAATGATTTGATTTAATTAGCTTATCATAAATAAAGTGCTTAGGGAGTGAAGCTAAAATTGAGGCCAATTGTAATAACGGCGAACATAGAAACCATACATCACCACTTGCCAATTTGTTTCCCTCTCATAAGCATGTATTATTGTGTTGTCATATTCTCTAGATTACTTGATTACTCAGTAAAAGCACAACAAAATCACACAGCAAGTAGGTGCAGGTAAAGAGGCTTGGGGCAGAATTTCAACTCTAATTTGGCATATCTAAAAATCAGTTCATGTGTGTCAGATTTTTCTACTTGTAGAGAAACTGTTGAATCTGTTGCCCCAGTTACTAAGTTATTGAGGTCAGGTTTGTAGCCTTTGGCATGCTGTGTGGTGGATACTATTGGGTGTGAGACTGCATGCCAGTTACTGAGTGGCTAGTAACTGCTTAACTTTCACTACTTAGCTTTTTTTTAATACTTTATTGCAAGGCTTCTTACTTTCACAAACATACTTAGCTTGATGTTGTTAGACAAAAAGGATCCAAAACACTGCTGACAAGGACTCGCTATTTGATACCAAAACAGGTGTCTTGATTGCAGTGCCGTACAAATACAATATCTATATTGCTTTACATATTTTCAAATATAAATGAAATATATCTGCCGGTATGGTTCCCCAACATATAAACAGTCTAGATTTCAGTACAGTTAGAGTATTAGAGTATTCCTGAAATGTTTTTAAAGGCTTTTATCAGTTGTTGTTAGGGAAAGTATGCAGAGATGAAGTGTTGGGGTCCAAGAGAAGTTTAAAGGCTTCCTTTATTGTATTTAATGTGTACCTAAAAAGTAATTAGTTTCAATACTAAGCTATTGTATGACTTTTTTTTTCAATTATCTGCCTGATTTGGTTTTAAAGAAGGTTATAGTCGGTCGAGGAAGTCAAACTAGGGCAGTCTAGTCTTCCTAGAGTTTGTTAAAAGATATAAATATCAGGCATGGGTGAAAACATTTAAAAAAAAGAAAGAAAATTGCTTAATTGCCGGCATTTGTACAGTAAGTACATTTTTACCTAAGACAGCTAGTGCACACATGTTTGAGCAAAGGCCTCGGTCTTCTACACTGAATCCATGCAAGAGTTGCAAACTCTTGTGTTCGCCGAGGCCGAGGACAGTGTGTGGGAGTGATATTGCCTCTGGCTGTGTGCAGGCTGAATCCTTTCTTATATATGGCCTATACAGTAGCATTGATTTCTGCTGTGAGTAGCTCAATGTGATGGAGGCCTCTGTGGTCGGGACAACACAGGGTTTGACCTGCTGCAGCGGATGTAATTACAGCCATAGGTTTAACTTCAGTCAGAGCAGAACGCTGTTAAACTTTATTATGAAATCTGATTGGAGCAAGTCTTACAAACCGGTTTGCTTTGGTACAAGCAGCCTCACTGCCTCATTGTTAAACCAAGCAAAACACGGTTTTAGGGCAGCAAGAACTAACTGATTGAAATTGATTATTAAACATAGTTGGCAATGAATTTATCATTGATTAGTTGGGTCATCACACCAGACCAGGATGGGATCTCTCTCACTAGTCCGCCTTCCACCTCTGATCGGGAAACTGGAGATTTATCAATAAATAGTAAATAGTTTATTACGCTACAGTTTCTCTAGCTTGTTAAAACCACTAGTTACCTTGTTGGAGATGGTCTGAAGCATAACTATGCGGAAGTCGTGTGACCATGTTGTAGTTTTCTATAGCATAACGGTAGCTTCTTACTTCTGTCGGCTACATTAATGCTTCCAACATCATAAAACTGGAGTTCATTCGTGAAGATTATTCTAGGAAGTTTATCCTCAGCAGGATCGCTGAGGATAAACTAAGCTAAGCATCAGAAACGTGCAAAATCCAATGCAAAAATCCCATAGGTGAATTCTGAATCGACCCATGGAGATGCTAAATTCTTGGTTGGCCTGCAAAAATAAGTCATTTAGTTTCGTCTCTGTTGTATTGTATTGTAGAATGGTATCAGCAACTGTTCTTGGCCAGAGATCCTTTGTGAGGCGCCTCTAGCTAGAGAGGTTTGATGAAAATCACAACATCAATGAACTGTAGTAGTCGTTTGAAAGACCACATTGGTACATTGTGACCTATATTGGAATTAATTTGAAAGATATGTTGACTAAAGTAAAAATGTTTTGATGTAGTCTGTAAAAACAAACCCCCACATTGGTTCATTTTTATGATGTTTTGAGTTGACATGTTGCCCTTCCATACAGGGGCTGTTATTCCTGTTCATGATATCAGAGGAATTATGTGGATTATCCACTATCACAGACATCTCACTGTTATCCTTCTCTCTCTGTCATTGTAACAACCCCCAGAAAGACTTTTTTCTCAAAATAATTAAAGAGTTCGGGGAAGCCATAAAAAACATTATTCAATTAATTTTTTTAACAAAATAAATGACCAACAAACAAATAAACAAGTCTAAAGCCAAACTGATGTTCTGGCCTTGAACACCAAAAGAAGGGAAAAGAACCAGACCGGCCCACAAACAGCTGTTGGATCTGGACTCTCCCCTTTAACCAGAACCACATAAACTAAACAGAAATTAAGTCACGAAAATAGGAATACTGGACTCATCATGAAAAGATAAGAAATAATAAAAGGCAGAAACTGCTGCAGAGAGACTGAAGGCTGGAAAAGAGAGACTCTCTGTTAATCAGGCCAAACCAAAGACACCTGGGAGAGAAAGAAACAGTAAATAACATGCAAACCCAGATTATAGCCAGTAGGGGTGGCATGTACTGTCCTTCATGTTGTTATCATGAGTAAAGAAGTGGTCATGAACCCCTCGGGTGGTGAACTGATGCTTCTGCAGACTGAAACACAGATGATGCCAAGAACAACCTGAACTTGTCACGTCAGTGTGGCATCACGTCTGTGACATGTGTTAGACCAAATACCACCAAAGAAAAAAGTCAAATTCCCCTTGACTTTCTGTTATTTGAAAGGAGAATGAGAGACTATCGTGCTTTCAGCCAAGAAAATATTTACTAATTCAGTTTTGGGGCAGATTGTCTTAAAGTTAATACAACATTGTTATTAATTTAATGCATTTGTGCAACAAAATAATACATAAATACCATCTGTTGCAGTTATCTAAAGTTATTTCAGTAGACTAGAACAGGACCCAACTAATTTTACTTCAAATTCTTGGTGTAAGTTTTACATTTTAGTCACTGTGGCCTCGTATTTCACTGCAATATATAAAAGACCTGCAGCTCTTTGGAATCAGCACAACCATGGCAACTCAAACATGTCTTTTGTGCAGTATAACACAGTTTCAATACATCATAAAGAAAGCAGAAGTGAAGTAAAATTTCTCTGAATTTATGTGTACAACACTTTTCCAAGTGCCCACAAGTGTCGTGAATATTGGCGTAAAATGGGTGCTATACATATATATTTTCATTTTCACAACCTTTACTTGCAACCCCTCCTGTCCTCTCCTCTCTGCTCTGTGTAAACAGCCTCTCCTGTCCTCTCCCCTCTGCTCTGTGTAAACAGATTTTCAGTGAATATTTGTCACGTGACTGTTCGTCTCAGCAGAATCAATGTCTTCAAAGTGTCTCTGAGGAGCAGAATTTAATGTTTTTAACAGGATTTAGTTAGTGCAGACTTTATTCCAGAATAAAGTGATTTTGACAGAAATATCACAGTTTTAAGCCTCGTTTTGGTTACACAGGAAATGTTTGCAACCTATGATCCGCTTGAAAATCTTAATTTCTACGATTATATTTTCTTTCTGTGATAAACGGTGTATTTCTGGCAACCTTTTGAAGAGAACCTATGTTTCAATGTTTGGGTTCAGAAGGTTAAATTGTGTTGTTTAAAGACTTAAAGGGTGTTATCAGGAAGACGAGAGGTGGAGGGAGTGATTGGATGTAAAAGGAAAATGGAGTGCAGAGGAAAACTGAGAGGAGAGAAGGAAGGAGTGGGAGAAGCCAGGATGGATGTTATTATTAGAAGAGGAAATCAGAAACATGAGAGAACACGTCCTCCTGGAGGAAGCTCTGGCCTCCTTTCTATTCAGGCTGAATGCTGTCAGTTGCTTTCTGCTATAGATTTTTAAATAAAGACATTCAACTTTCAAAATGTTTACTGATTGCAAAAGAATATTTTGTTAGATTTACAAAATCATGGAGTTGGTTTAGTGTTTACTAACTGCTCTGTTGGTATTTCTGCTGTTTTATTGCCTATTTATTGTTGCTGCACATTATCTGATCCCATTATAATCATTTCTACTTAAATTGAGATTAGCATTCACAGTAAAATGTTAGACTAATGAAAGGGAAAATCTGATGCATGCAGAAGAAAAATGTAATAAAAGATAAAAAGTTGCTTGTACTTTGGCTTTATTATTATTACTATTATAATGAATATGTTTGAATCCATTTAACAGGGTTCTTATTAAGTCTCGTAAGGAAAATGCTTCATTTTAACTGTTACATTTTCAAAGTTAAGAATATGCCAGAATTCAAATATACTATCTGGTAATCTGGTGTTTCATTTATACAATCACACAAAACCAAAATGTTTTCATATTTGAAATAAAAAGGACCCCCTAACTGTGGCTTGTGAATTATTACAGGGCTTTTAGGGAGCTCACAATTTTGTGATATTATTGAAGCGGTGGTGGAAAGTAACTAAATACATTTATTCAAATACTGTACTTAAGTATCATATTGAGGTACTTGTACTTTACTTGAGTATTTCCATTTTATATCACTTTATACTTCTACTGCACTACGTTTAGCTGACAGCTTTAGTTACTTCTCAGGTCGAGATTTAACATAAAAAAACATGATCACTTTAAAGTGATTTGACCTTTTTGTAAATTAAACCCTTATAACAGTATATTAAATGGTAAAAATGAGCCCTGTCTTGGGAAAATTCAAACGTTGCTTACATAATGCATCAATAATAATAATCTAAAATAAAAAATATATTTGGAATATATGAGTGGGTCCATTCTGCATAACAAGTACTTTTACTTTTGATGCTTTAGATCAGTGTGATCAGTGGGGGAATGTAACTAAGTACATTTACTCAAGTACTGGACTAAAGTACAATTTTGAGGTACTTGTACTTTACTTGAGTATTTCCATTTTATGTAACTTTATACTTCTACTTCACTACATTTAGAGGCAAATATTGTACTTTTAGCTGAGAGCTTTAGTTACTTTTCAGGTCGAGATTTAATATAAAGAAATGTATGAATTTAAATGATTACACATGCTTATAAATTAAACCACATAACTAACATATTTAGTAGTTAAATGAGCCCAACTTTGAAGTCATTAATAAATGCATCAATATTAAATAATCTAATAATATATTTAGAATATATAAAACAATCTGAGTGGGTCCATTCTGCATAACGAGTACTTTTACTTTTGATACTTTAAGTACATTATGATGCTGATACTTTTGTACTTTTACTTCAGTAAGTTTTGAATGCAGGACTTTTACTGTAGTGGAGTAATTTCACAGTGTGGTATTAGTACTTTTACTGCATTGGAGTGATATATGACATGGTTCAGCTCTCATGAAATCACTTCTCTTTCTTCTTATCTTTCAGGTGGCGTCGTTGAAACTTTGGCTCACATCGTTCTTCTTCACACCGAACCGAAGCGCCTGGTGACAGTGGACAAGTAAAGACATCACACGTGTTAAAACCAACTCACTAACTAAGACTTATGGCAACAAATCATACACCTAAAATATCCCGTCATAACCGAATATCACATGTAAGAACCAGTTTCTGATCAGCTCAACACGTTTCTGCACTGGGGCTCGGTGCATGGCTGCTGTTGTGATGGTGGACTGGTATGTCTGAGCCTGAAGCTAGCATAGCTTCCCAGTTTGATATAGCATGTTAGCATATGGCTAGCCACGTATGGTGACTGATACGGCCATTATCCTCTACCCCTCCATCAACATATCTGGCCCCTACAAGGGGGTTTAAACCTGTTGGCTGTGGTCTTCCCTTACCCCGTCATCTTTTCATTTTTATTTCATTTTGTCATCTTTCCCTCCCACCCAACAGTCACCAGCTTCTGCTGTCATCACGCCTCATCACTTTGTTTAGAAGCACTCTTTCACTCTTCCCAACTGAGCTCTAGTCCTTTATTCTAGCCACTCCTTTCATTTAAATTCATCTCACATCTGCCCCGGTACAGTTGCTGCAGCTCAGCCCTCTTTAAATTAAAACCTTCAGGCTCAGGTTGATTCACATTCGGCCCAGCGGAGACCGTCCTAGCGTCTCACAGTCAAGCCGCTGTAGGCTTATAGGTTGTTTTGGTAGTTTTTTGGTTGCATGGAATCGGCTTAACCGTGGAGAGGCCAGGCTACCACAAACTGATGGACTTTGATAAGCGAGGAGTAGGAGGAGGAGGAGGAGGGGGAGGAGGTGGTGGTGGTGGAGGAGGAGGAGGAGGAGGAGGAGGAGGAGGAGGTAAGGAGACGGAGGAGGGGAAGAGGATGCCTGGGAAGACGGGGAGTCGATCAGGACACGGCGGCCGCGGCGCCAGCTCCAACTCCGGGGTTCTGATGGTCGGACCGAACTTCCGGGTGGGAAAGAAGATCGGCTGTGGGAACTTTGGAGAGCTGCGACTGGGAAAGAACCTGTACACCAACGAATACGTGGCGATCAAACTGGTAAAATAATGTTTTTCTCTCTATAGTCTAGTGTTGTAGGGCAGCACAGTTTATTTGTACAACTCCAATTTTCAAAACGTTGGACACTATAGGGTGCATTACTTTGCTAATCTTTTTTTTTTTTTTTACATACACTACTGGTCAAAAGTTTTAGAACACACCAACTTTTCCAGAATTGAATTCAAAATGCTGCAGTTTAATGTCTCAGTGTACTCTGAAATTAATGCACATTTGCAACATTTAAAATTCTTTATTGAGCATGATAGTGTTTTGAAAGTAAAAAAAAAGATTCAAAATCACATTTTATGTTGGACTAAAGGACTAAAAAAAGACACAAAATGACCAAAAACGACACAAAATGACCAAAAACGACACTAAATGACCAAAAAAAGACACAAAAAGACACAAAATGACTTACAAAGACATGAAAAGAATTCAAAAATGGACAAAATAGCCCAAGACTCCATAGAGTTAAGTTGTTAACCCATTTCTTGTTCCCTGAAAAAGGCCTACTTGTATAATTCTGAAATGTACATTATTTTCCAGTTTTGGTTAAGCTTACCTTTTTTTATTTACCTTACTTACCTTTGGACCCTTTCAAGCTGTTCATTTGACTTGAACTGCTTGAATTTCAATAAAAAACTGGAAAAATTGGGGTGTTCTAAAACTTTTGACCGGGAGTGTATATTCAATTGAAAACTGTACAAAGACAATATATTTGATGTTCTACCTTATCAACTTTGTGGATTTTGGACACAAGTTAAAGCATGAAGACCAGAGATTAGAGTCCTTCAACAATTTATTTTATTTTCAAAGGATATTCATTGAGTAGTTGACTGACACGGATGATGTCATCATGGCTACAAGACAAATGAAAACAGTAAACAAACGTTTTCTAGTCAATGAGAATTGTGTGCTCGTCTGGCCTGTCTGCAGTCCAGACGTATATTGTATTGAAAATGTGTTTTTGAAGCGCAGAATACAACAATGGAGACTCTAAACTGTTGGAATTCAAACATCAATCAAGATGATGAAGGTCTTGCACCAGAATTGTTGCAATAATTATGTCTGCAAGACATATACTTATTCAAGTTAAGACAGTGTGTAGGAGTCTTTTTCGTCCCACCTGTCTATGAAATAAATGTGCAAAGTTATTCCGGCTTTGCTTTCAGAACTTTAAAATATATTGTCCTCACTTTCTTACTGACTCTTAAAAGGCGAGGTAACACAGTGGTAAATATGCCCCTCTCGGCTTTATGGGAATATGTGTTGCAGGCATATAATTCAGAATGAGAGTTTATTTAGAGTAAATGTTTAATAATTTTAGAATAATAAAAAAAAGCATGAAAAATATTGTCCTCATGACGTTTTCAATCAAATACACTACTGGTCAAAAGTTTTAGAACACACCAACTTTTCCAGAATTTAATTGAAAATGATGCAGTTTAATGTCTCAGTGTACTCTGAAATTAATCTTTATTGAGCATGATAGTTTTTTGAAAGTAAAAAAAAGATTCAAAATCACATTTTATGTTGGACTAAAGGACTAAAAAAAGACACAAAATAACCCAAAAAAAAGACACAAAATGACTAAAAAAAGACACCAAAAGACACAAAATGACTAAAAAAAGACACAAAATGACCAAAAAAAGACACAAAATGACTTACAAAGACATGAAAAGAATTCAAAAATGGACAAAATAGCCCAAGACTCCATAGAGTTAAGTTGTTAACCCATTTCTTGTTCCCTGAAAAAGGTCTACTTGTATAATTCTGAAATGTACATTATATTTCACCTTTTTTTATTTACCTCTGGCAGTTCACCACTTACCTTTGTACCCTTTCAAGCTGTTCATTTGACTTGAACTGCTTGATTTTCAATAAAAAACTGGAAAAATTGGGGTGTTCTAAAACTTTTGACCGGTAGTGTATATACACATGGTTTTATTTCAATTTTCATTGTATAATAGAAGGACAGTTGTTAGTTTAATCCATATATTCTACAATATAAAAATCAACACTTACATTGTACCTAGAGCATTATGTACTGAGAATAGCAATAAAACATTTGGGCTGGGTTGGCCTGAAGATGGCAGTATTATCAGAATGACAGAAAGGTGTTTGGTGGATTTTATTTTATGGATTTTACAACAAGCATTATGTGACAAAGAATTATTGCAATTCAAGAGTAATCTTTGTCTTTAGGAGCCCATCAAGTCTCGGGCGCCACAGCTTCACCTAGAATATCGTTTCTACAAGCAGCTGGGGAGTTCAGGTAAGAACCAACATCTCAGCATTAACACTTAATAAGTTGTGTTAAGTTGTGTTTTTAGCATTATAATTATTATTATGTGCCCTATTATGACTTTTTTGGAATGCCCCTTTCCTTATAAACTAGAGTTCTTGTCCCTGCTGACTCTGTGTTTGTCCTGGGGAGGGGTAATATCAGGTAGTAGGTGCTTTCAGACATATTTTCACACTTCACATTGACCTCTATTATACTGTCTTGTATCTGTGCAAAGCTTTTCCCCAGAGATGTTTTTTACATTCCTCTACACCAGTAGTTCTCAACCTTTTTGAGTCGCGACCCCCAATTTAACATGCATGTTGTCCGCGACCCCCACTCACTGAACACAATCTCACACGCACAGTTCAGATCACCCAAAAAAAAAAAAGTTACCATGGAGTCTATGGACTATGAGGGCCAAAAAAACAAAGACAAATTAATTGTTCATTAGTCATAATCAAAGTAAGATGTTCAATCTTATTGTTAAGTAGAATTGTTATGTTTCAGAATGGGATTTAATGTGGAGGGTTACCCTAACCGAAAACTATTTTTTATGGTGGAATATGGAAGATCATTCTAGGCATGTCAGGCCTGAGGAGAGGAGCTGCTCTGTAACAGGCCGGGGTGTGTCCTGTATTTTAATATTCTTCGGGCTCTGTGTAAGAACTTCTGATTTGCCAGTGAACGATGGATGGGGGTTTATCCATAAATCTGTCCAACTCCTGCTCTGATGTTCTGACGTCCTTCTGTTTCTGTGTCTCCAGAGGGAGTACCGCAGGTGTTTTACTTTGGTCCATGTGGTAAATACAATGCTATGGTCCTGGAGCTGCTGGGACCCAGCTTAGAAGATCTGTTTGACCTCTGTGACCGGACCTTCTCTCTAAAGACTGTGCTCATGATAGCCATACAACTGGTAAGACCAACTTCCAAGTTGTTTGTTTTCCATCTCAAAACTCTTTTTCCATTGTTGCATTTCTTAACTCTTAACCTTTTGGCTCCCTCAGATAACTCGTATGGAGTTTGTCCACACCAGAAGCCTGATCTATCGAGATGTGAAGCCTGAGAACTTCCTGGTGGGCCGGCCCGGCTCCAAACGGCAACACACCATCCACATCATAGACTTTGGCCTGGCGAAAGAATACATAGACCCAGAGACCAAGAAACACATCCCATATAGAGAACACAAGAGTCTGACTGGAACTGCTAGATATATGAGCATCAACACACATCTGGGGAAAGGTGAGCTGCTCACACGCACCAGCCGTAACACAATACACGTCAAATCAGTCGGTTTTTCTCTGTGAAATCCCACCAACCAGCGTCATCGTACTGTCCAGACAACGTAAACGTTCTTTTTTTATATTTATATAACGTTATATATTTATATATAATATATACGTTGTGTATATATATATACTTTATTGACACGTTGCCGTGGATACGCATTGCTCTGCTTCTCTCCTGGTGACAGCTCGCCTTATCAGTGACCTGTCAATCAAAGGTAGCCCCGCCCCAAATCATACGATTCTTTATCTTTTATTTCCTTCTAAATGGGGCCATTATTTACACTATTATTATCAAATTGTCCTGAAGATTTTTTACTAGCGATTGAGACCAAAGTGTTCCTAAGGTAATAAATCAAGTGAGAAGTTTTCTCATTTTGTAGTGAAATGAATGGACACAAATGCTTCTGCAGCCGCCGTTAAGCCTTTTTGTTGTTGTTCTGCATTTCAGAGCAAAGCAGGCGGGATGACCTGGAAGCTCTAGGCCACATGTTCATGTACTTCCTGCGGGGCAGCCTACCCTGGCAGGGACTCAAGGTGAGGAGGCGGATCCTTCCAGCGTGTTCATCAGCCCCTTCACCACCTCCTTAATAATAATAATAATAATAATAATAATAATAATGTCCCTCTATGTCTCACTTCATCAGGCCGACACTCTGAAAGAACGTTATCAGAAAATCGGGGACACAAAGAGAGACACACCGATAGAGGTCCTCTGTGAAAGCTTCCCAGGTCTGTATACACACACACACACACACACACACACACACACACACACACACACACACACACACACACACACACACACCTCTGCAAAATAATCAGTGCTTCTGTGCAGCTTTTGCTTATATGAACGGCCTGGCATATGTTGATCGAATCTCGTGTGTCTCTGTATATGGATCTGTGCACGTGTGTGTGTGTGTGTGTGTGTGTGTGTTTGGTGCCTGTGTGTGTGTGTGTGTGTGTGAATTGTATTTGATGTGTATGCAACAGAAGAGATGGCCACCTACCTGCGGTACGTGCGTCGGCTGGACTTTTTCGAGAAGCCAGATTACGACTATCTTCGGAAACTGTTTACGGACCTCTTTGACAGAAACGGATACATCTTTGACTACCAGTACGACTGGACTGGGAAGCCACTGGTTAGTTGGATCGGTTTCGGTGCTGCACACACACACACACACACACACACACACACACAGTTGGTTGTCTGAGCTGAAATTACAGCCGTGTTTAGGGTCAATGCTGAGACAGTGACACATATCTAGACTGATCGACTGTTTGAACAGCAACTGATAAAGTAGTAAGCCTGTCACGATAACACAATTTTTAGAATTATATATTTTCCCAGAAACTGTCACGATAAACCAGTAGTTCTCAACCTTTTTGAGTTGCGACCCCCAATTTAACATGCATGTTGTCCGCGACCCCCACTCACTGAACACAATCTCACACGCACAGTTCAGATCACCCAAAAAGAAACAAAATGACCAAAAAAAGGAAACAAAATGACCAAAAAACACAAAAATTGACCACAAAATGACCAAAAAAGACACAAAATGACCAAAAAAAAGACACAAAATGACCAAAAATGACACAAAATGACCAAAAAAAGAAACAAAATTACAAAAAAAGACACAAAATGATCAAAAAAAGACACAAAATGACCAAAAATTACACAAAATGACCAAAAAAAGACACAAATTAACCAAAAAGGACAAAATGATCAAAAAAAGACACTAAGTGTCCAAAAAAAGACATTAAATGACCAAAAACACATTAACACATGAACACTTTATCACAGTGGAGACAGAGCTGACTTCCAAAATGATTTGGCGACCCCCAGAAATCATCTCGCGACCCCAATTGGGGTCCCGACCCCAAGGTTGAGAATAGCTGCGATAAACAATAGTATCGATGTCGTTTTAGTTTAGAACGATATTAGAGCATAATAGGTACATCCTTTTCCATGGCAATTCATTTTTAAATCTCGAGAATATTAAACATTGGAATTGAAATGTGGAAAAGAAATATTAAAGTATCCTAGATAAATAAAACATAAATAAACTACAACCAAAAATAGAAAAAGACTTTCAGGCCCTGTTAACAATAAATTGTACTGAGATAAACATCATGTATTATATTATTTTATTATTATTTGATGGAAATTACAGCTGGAATGGCTGATTGGGAAATATAGGGTTTGTTTTTTTTGGCAACTCGTGCTGCCTGTCAAACATTTGCAGCATTACTTTAAACACAAAAAAACACAAAAGTCACGCATGTAAACGACATTATATTGAGCCCAGAAAAAAAGTATTGTGTCCATTTTTATATATCACGATAAGTCGATATAGTAATTATCGTGACAGGCCTTTAAAGACAAAGACACTTCCTCCTTCATGTTTAAGCTTTTTTTAAATCTAATGTGAGTCGGTCAGAAGGAAACATCGTTAAAGGTCAAAAGATGTAAGCATTGAGTTCAGTGGTGAGGACAATACAACAGCATTATGTACAAGATGAATTATAAGAAATATCATCTAACTGTCTAACCCTCCTGTGTGTTTAGCCAACTCCCATTGGTCCAGTGGCCAGCGAGACTCCGCTTCAAACCAGCAACCGAGAGAAAGCACCGCAGACCAAAAACCAGGTACACACTCATTCTCAACAAATATGCAGCATGGTGATGTTGGTAGAGCCTGAATGTTTGGAACTTATTCCATTTATATTTGCCAAACCATGAAAACAAGCCTAAAAAACCATGTATGTGCCAGTCCAGTTATAAACTAGTTATTTTCCTCACTGTACATCATCCACACACACCTTATATGTGCACCAGTTAAAGTTCAGTGCAGTACAAGCAGCAGCTGTCCAGAAGTGCTGAGTCATGGTTGAGGAAAACTTATGATGCAACACAATAGTAGTATGTAGAGACAGAGGTCCCAAAAACTGAGCTGGCCTGATGAAGCAGCCCGGCCTCCTGATCTCAGCACTGCTGCCTCTACGCTCTTCTTACTTTCTTGTTTGCTTCACATGACAAAAGCTGGTTGGCCGGGCTGTTGCAGGGTTAACTTGCTTTGTCTGTCAATCAAAAGAATCAATGCCAATTAAAGCAGCAAATGAGCAAGTGGTACTGCTGCGATCTAAACTGAGCTGGACAAAGTCATCATCTTGATAGTTAATAGTAAAGTTATTATACAGTACAGGCCAAACGTTTGGACACACACCTTCTCATTCAATGCGTTTTTCTTTATTTTCATGACTATTTACATTGTAGATTCATCAAAACTATGAATGAACACATGTGGAATTATGTAATTAACAAAAAAGTGTGAAATAACTGAAAACATGTCTTGTATTTTAGATTCCTCAAAGTCATGTTTTCAGTTATTTCATACTTTTTTGTTAAGTACATAATTCCACATGTGTTCATTAATAGTTTTGATGAATCTACAATGTAAATGAATAACTCCCAATCTGACACTAACTTCGGCTGGGCTTTTGCTGTGTTTTTAATAGACTGGGCTAAGCTCAAATAACCCCAACGATATATGTGTAATGCTGATTAATGCTCTGTGTTCTTCTACACATGCAAAAGTTAACACACACAGTGAGCATATGTAAGTCATCAGCTGAGAGTCGGACTGAGTCAGAGTCATTCCTTTCTCATGTGAATTTTAAAGAATGACACGTAGGGGAGTCAGTGAATCCCAAAATATAGTCATTTAAGGGCCTTCCTTAAAAAAGTGCCCATTTACCACCAGCTCTCTGAAAACGCCAATAACAAAACTGTAACTGACTGTGGTAATTGGCACTGATGATTGTGAATTGGATTGTTTCTGCAATGAGGCTCATTTGCATAGAAACGGGACAGTTTTGGTCCAAATGTATGCACATTACCTCATTAAAAGGTTTGTAGAGGTGCATTCAACCTTTTGTACATGCTTTGAAAATAAGATGGTTTGTTTTTATCTTATATGTGCAGATTTAGCCGCCACAAAAACCTCACAGTGAAATCGGCCCCAAGTGTTGTTTGCCTCTTTTAGCACCAACAGGTGACAGTGAGAAGTTTTTTCTTTGCTTTGAGGATGGCAGTTGTAGTCGGTCATGATCCACAGCAGTTATAGTGGATCCCGTTTCCACAGCATGTGAATCATCACTGAGCACATGGTGGACTGTATATGTCATATACCACCTATGGGGACAAGCACAGATAAAAATAACTGTTGCAGAGCGTTATGTTACAGTCTTTCCTGCAGCCTTTAGCACTAGCAGAGATTCCCCAATTACACTTTTTGCTGCAGATGCTGATTGGCAATCATTGATGAGCCATATTAGCCCATACATGCCTGATATCAATCTGTTTTTTGTTGCTGTTTTGTGTTGTTGTAGCAGCTGGTATAGCTGTATTATAGTAGGTCAGTTTGATCTCCATAGATATGAAACACACCATATATCTCCGGTGCTCTTCCATGGCTGAGAAGAATCACACACTGCAGTCTGGGAAGTGGTCGCTGTTGTACTTCACCACCAAAAAGTGTTTTAAAATAACTTTCTTGAGAATTATCATGAGGATAGAATACAACTTTTAGAAGTAAATGAATGAAGTGTCAGCAGACTGTGTGACAGCTGAAGGGCTGATGCACTGCAAAAAAGCCAGCTTGTATTTTTTGGCCTAAAACAGTGATTTAAGTTGGTAAAACTTGGAAATATAAATGATTGACATTTAGGGCAATAATGTAAGTTAGCACAACAAAGGAAGCCAGTTGTCTGCTCAAAAACAAGTTGGTGAGTTGTTGTTACTTATATCTTTAAGTTGGGGTTCACAACAAGGGACAATAGTTCTGATAACTCTTATTTCTTTGTTGGGAAATTTGGTCATTAGCTAAAGCTAGCGGCTAACTGATGCTAGCGGCTAACTGATGCTAGCGGTGCTGCTTGTTACAGCTACAAGAGTAGCCATTAGCGTATCAATGCTAACTCAAAATTGTGGTCGCAACATTAGCTGACATTTCATAGCGGCGTTACAATCGTGCCAGAGAAATTCAGAGTTGAGCAAACTCAAAACTTAAAATATTAAAAGTTGAAAGTTTGTTGCCTTGAAATTTTTAGTTCAACCAACTTTTCTTTTTTTGCAGTGTGTGGGCTGAATTTGTGACAGGATAACAAGATAAGGACGAGGTTAGCATCAGCATCATTTTGAGACTGTGGGTGTCAAATCTAACTAGCTAACAGCTACAGTTAGCTCGTGGCCACCTTGGCAACAAATAAAACTTATCACATTATATTATTCACGACTAGAAGGAAATTATGCCGATCATCCGGTTACATATTTTTAATGAATATCGAGCAATAACAATCAGCATCTCATCAGTTGGTGCATCCCTAGTAAGCAATATTGGGAAAAGTAACTTTTCCCTAATTTACTTACTTTTATTAATTTAATAAATTAATTTACAGCCTTACTCACTAAGAAAAAATATGTGTTACATTACACTATTATTTACTAAGAAAAGCAATTTGTTAGAGTACTTTTTTGTTATAATAAATATAAACCCCTTGTGCATATTATTTATATTGACTCTGTGGACCATAATCTTTAACTTTTCAGGCTAATAACAGGATGCAATATCCTCTTCACAGCTCAATTATGTTTGATAACAAGTCAACATATGATTCAAGGGGTACTGGGGCTTATGCATAAACCCTAACAAGCTCTTACAATCAACAATGAAGCTTTGCAATGGAAGTAAATAGAAACCGAGGGTAACTGGTGGATCTGACCATCTGACAAAGCATTGTGCAGAGGCACATTAGGCAAAGCTCCTCTATGAAAACAATAAAACAGGCTCATGCATCATGTTTCAACATGCAACCAGTCAACTCCGTCAGTGTTTAGTCACTTCCTTTCATGATCTAAAGACTGTTCTCTCTGCTACACATGACCAGGAGACGACTTCAGGACTGGCTAGCTTCCACTAGCACGCCGCCAACATTACATTAGTAGGAAGCAACAGGAACATTACTAAAGTGTTGGGGATTTTATTTTATGGCAACAAAAGTAACAGAGAAATATGGTAATCGAATAAAGGATTGCTTATCTGAACTAAATTACTAATTACTTGAATTGAAATACTAGCAGGTTACGTTACACATTACAACAAACTGGTAATCTGAGTAATCTAAGGATTTAATCCAGCACTGTTTAAAGTAGCCATTAAGGTACACGTGGTTATAAAGGGATAGACACACTCAGCAACAATACTCAGGTAGGCTGTGGCATTAAAACAATACTTAAATAAAACTAAGGGGCCCGAAGCATGGCAACAAAATATCCCCTCTGTACACCAGTCTATGCCAACTGTACGCTCAGCTTCCTGTTAGCTGACAGGAGGAGGGATAGGAATAATTAACTGATGATCAATTAGTGATCCTTAAGAATTTTGTCGATCACGTGGAATTTTTAATCGATCTGTGTATTTTTTTATTTTGCCGTACATGAATAAGCCAATGAGCTGAGAATGAAGTTGGATAAAGCTTCAGTTTGCAAACTGAAAGTTGAAATAACAATCATAAAACACACAGAAATACAAGAGTATTAATTAGAGCAAAACTAGCTTACTGTATCAAACCTTGCTAGCATGAATTACTAGGTTTAATTTTATCCAAAACTTATTTAAACCCAAAACACATTTAAATATGAAGATTACTGTGAAAACTGACCTCATAAAACATAAAAGATAGGTCTCGTTCATGTTTTCTTTACAGTTTAATCTCAATGAGTTAGTTTTATGATCGTCAGGATCAAGTGTCTTTTTGTCCTTTCAAAATAAAAGCGTCCGTTATCAAAACAGGCTTTTTTACCAGTGTGGTCTTCTGCACACACCGGTTGTGATGAGTTGTTATCTGAGTTACTCTTAACATTTTATCAGCTTGAAGAACTCAGAAGTCATTCTCCTCTCAACTCTGACATCAATAATGCATTTTGCTCAGAGAACTGACGCTCACTGGATATTTTCTTCTTCTTTTTTTTTGGACCATCCTCCGTAAACCCTCCAGGTGTTTGTGTGTAGAAGTTCAGCTGTTGAAGTTCTCTAAGAGAAGACAGTGGAAGCCTTGGCAGGATAAAACAACACGTTGTTGTTGTGCCTGATGTGCTTTTTCATCGGATGGGGCCAGGTTCACAACTTTGTGAAAACCGTGTGTGCAAACAGCCCAACAGTTTAAAGAAGTAATAAAGTGAAATGGCTGGTTTGTGTTCTAGCTGAAGCGGCTTATAGAACCGTTGTTGGTTCTGTCCGACCTGCTTCAGTCTCTGTTCTCTGACTGTTCTGCACACTGAGTGCTCACCCTCCTCTGACTCCTCCACCAAATACTGACTCTGAACTCACTATTTCTTTTCTCTTTCCTTTTTCACTCTTTCCTTATTCTTTTCTTTCCTCACCTGACTGCTCCTCACCCCGCCACTCCTCTTTTACATCTGCTCCTCCTCCCCTCGCCGCTTTTCCTTCTTTTTCTTTTTTTCCACCCTGTCTTTCCCCTCGTTGTCATGGTGAGCTTGCTCTTCCATCATACCTGTCTCCTCCTCCTCCTCCTCCTCCTCCATCTCCTCCTCCTCCTCCTCCTCCTCCATCTCCTCCTCCCCTTCTTGTTTCTCCTGCGATCGGCCTTCCTGTCTCCTCTAGTCTCCAGAGGGGAAGGGCAGTGAGTCGCAGCCCACTCCAGTGACCAATCGAGAGCTGCTGGGCTCCCATCTCACTGCTGATAGGCTGGGCGGGTCCGTCCAGGTACTGAGAGGAAGGGTTAGCTCTGCTGGCTGCCTGTCTGTCTGCCTACCTGTCTATCTGTCTGCCTGCATGTCTCTCTGCGTCTCTGCAGCAGGGCTGACCTCAACTTTGTTTCCTTAAAACCTCAATAATTCCCTCAATATTGTCATAGAAGTTATGAATTTAAATCTTAAAGGGATAGTTTGAATGTTTTTGAAGTGAGGCTATACGGGGTACTAACCCACAGTCCATGTTTATTTAGTTTATTTAGTTTATTGAATGGATCCCCATTAGCTGATGCCTTGGCTTAGTATTGGTTTAGCTTGTGGCAGATTTATCTGTAGCCACAATACTTAATAAATATACTTACTAAATAAATCTCTTCTAATTTTTACAGGAATATGATTCTGAACATACACAGCTACACCACCCCCAAATTTATTTCGGTCCTTTCTGAACAAAGAATACCCATCAACTGCTAATTCTGTATTCTCTAATGACTGGTCAAGGTGTGTTTCAGATATTGCCATGATATGAATATTATTAGGCTGCATTAAACAACTTAATTCATGGATCTTATTTCTCAGGCTACAGATGTTTAAATGAGCAATCAGCAGGCCTTTGCCTGGAATATTAAGAGTTCATAGTAAAACAACACAAAACAATTAAAATTATTCCTGATGCTATTTATGTTTACATATGCAATTTTTAGGCCTTTACTCTGTATTTTGTGTATTACCTGCAGTAGATATTGGTCAGCTCCTTCCCAGTTTGGAGAATCAGACGCTCCAGACAGGAAACAGACTAAAAAAAAACGTACCACCTTAACAAAGGCCGCCCTAAAAATGTTATACCCGTTTATGTGTATGCTGTATTTAGAATTTGCCCACAGATTTTTGTTGCTATCCACAGCCGTTTCATTTGGCACTACTTTTTCTCAACCGTAGAACTCCCATGTTCCTACGCATAAGAGCATTAATATGCTTCGTGCTGTGCTGCAGATCAGCTGTTTTTGTCAGAATTTAGTGCACTTATGTGTAGGATTTTGGAATTTCTACTAGGGATAGGAATAATTAATCGATGATCGATTAATGGTCGTAAAGAATTTGGTCGATCATGTGGATTTTTTAAATGATCTGTGTATTTTGCATTTTAATTTTATCTATGACTGCGTATCTGTTCTCACTGAACTTAAGTTGGATAAAGCTACAGTTTGCAAACTGAAAGTTACAATAACAATTATGAAACACAGAGAAATACAAGAGGATTATATTGAGCAAAACTAGCTTACTTTATCAAACCTTGCTAGCATGAATTACTGAGTTTAATTTGATCCGAAACTTATTTAAACACAAAACACTTAAATATGCAGGATTACTGTGAAAACTAACCTCATACCTCTTCGGGGGCTAAAACATAAAACATTGAACTCCTTGACGTTTTCTTTACAGGATAATCTCACTTTTTACGCTCCATCTAGTTTGCAGGTTTCTTCCAAACACCCATCCTTAATTAATTCCTACGTTTCAGAAAAATAGTCCCAAATGAAACGGCTGTAGGTAGCAACAAAAATCTGTGGACAAATTATAAATACAGCATATAACATTTTTTTTAGGGTGGGCCTTTGTTTAGGTGCTTAAAATAAGTTTTCACGTCTGCAGCAATACATTCATTGGTTTCCTGCCTGCAGCGTACGTCTAGCTCTTCAAACTGGTAAACCCACAGACCATCATCTACTGCAGTAACACACTGGGTTAGTATGTCATACAACCCACTGCAAAAGACCCAAAACTATCCCTAACATGTTAGACAGGAAATTCTAAATTAAAAAGACAGTTTGCAGAATCAAACCATTAAATTATAGCCATTTGGATTAAATGTTTAGGAATAATTGGTCAACACTGAGCAGTTTTTGCTCTCTCTCTATACAAAGTGGGGATTTTAGATTGGCACAGCATATGTTTTTCCAAACTAAAACCCCCTTATCACATGTCCTGGCGTCTCTATGGACACAGCAGAGAGCACATGCTGCAGGACGCTTTATGTAGCTTAGCAGTGAAGCTAGCAGCGGCTGGTCCATCCTGTCTTTAGTGTGACAACTAGACAACATTAACATCGGAAAATAAGCAGACACGTTGCAGAGATCATAAGAGTGCAGGTGTAAGTATATATATATATATATATTATAATAGTTTCTTTGCATATGACATCATACATCTAAGCACTGTCCAGGTGGAGGGCAGGCAGCTGGAGGCAGGTTCTGAATACTTAACTAATCCCAGATTTACACTGTTTTTTGGCCGTTCCAATAGATTAAATCAGGAAAAAACAAGGTCTGGGGGAGAGAAAGGGAAGAATTAAAACAACAAACACAGGGAAACAGTGGCAGACGTAGGAAAAAAAACATCTGTAGGAGAGGATTTAACTAATGTGGAACTTAGAAGTTAATGCTAAAGTGTTGCATTCCATGTTTTTTATTCACAACCCAGGTTCTTTAGGGGTGTCACCAGATCTCTATCTATCAGAAGATATCTGAAGTTAGCCAGCTAGTAGCCTGGTGCTAGTGGGACATCCATGGACATATTTGAGTTAAAACAGCAAGATAAAAAGGCAAAAATTCTCAAGCACATTTACTCACCTCGCTGAGACAGGACGGCAGTTGTTCAGTACTACTTTGGTTTCAGTGTCATGAACACAGCTCCACACAATAAAAGTTAAGCTCCTCTAGTAGTGTAGACTTTCATCCGGCTCGCCGAAAAGTAATGACGATCACGTCCAAACCAGACAAATCAGTCAATATGTTTCTATTTCCTGATGCTACCTGCTGCATGCTGGTTCATACACTTGTTTCCAATTTGTGCAGTATATGGATTATCTGTCCTCTATCTGAATTGTGTTTGCAACCCAGTTAATAACCTTAGTGTGTGACATAGTAGTTTGGTGAAGACAAGTTCAGGGTTGTGCCCAAATATTGTTCAGTTCATGCCATTGTTCCTGTTTTATTGTATGGTTTGGCGACAAGTAGTGCCTTGACAACATTGCAGAGCATCAAGTCTAGTGTTGCAAAGTTGATGTTTATTGAGAATGTGTCATAATCTGTTAATGCTCAGTGAGACCCTGTGTTAGCTGACATTAACTACACCAGGGAAGGTTTATACTGCCAGTAGTGAAACTAGCATAGCTTAATTAACTAAATTTACTAGCAAGGTGACTGGTGTATGATTTTCTTTATTGGCATTATCAACCACAGAAAGTGAGGCCTGCTCTGGTCTGGTCTGGTATTTAGCAACAGCATACAGAGGAGTAGGTTGGTAGAGGCGTGTTAATAAGTATTCTTACGTTTATTTGGAGTGAACAGCACAGTTTCATCTGAATGTCGTCTACAGGGAAATAAAACATGTACACAAAGATGCAGAGTTGGGAAAAAGACAATAAAGAACGACAACAAACCAGAAATGACATTTATAAAACACATCTGTGACAGAAACGCACAAGGATGTCCTGCCATTAACCCTTGTGTAGTCTTAACATTCTTTATAATCATAATAATATAATAGTTTTTTTTAAATTAAATCTCAAGTTTAAACCTCAAATTTTATTTTTCATGAAGAAACGTCCTCTCGTGCATCAATAACTTTGTGAATATCTGTGTTTTCCATCACAACAGTTCAGAAAAACTGAAGTGAAACAATGACAAACTTGAACTTATTTTTTTAGTTTTATGGTTTTATATATGCTACAGTC
The DNA here is from genome assembly GCF_030273125.1 of Centropristis striata. NCBI lineage: Eukaryota > Metazoa > Chordata > Actinopteri > Perciformes > Serranidae > Centropristis > Centropristis striata. The sequence continues at coordinate 38,257,492 of NC_081527.1, forward strand.
AGGAAATTAGCTACAAAATACTCCCATTTTTCATTCATTGTCTCCAACCACAAGGTGTGTAACAGTAAATAATCTTTCAACCAAATTTCAACTTGAAAAAAGATAATTTATAATTTTTTTTCTCCTGTTCAACATAGTGGCAGGTCAATGTTGACCCTTCAGACAACACGAGGGTAATGTGTCACATCCTGTGATAATGTTTACAGTGAGTGCAGCTATTAGTAATGTAATGATGTTGACATAATGTTTTCTAAAAATACAACAACATACCGCTTTTAATACTCAATATAGGATTAAATGGAACAGGGTTTTTTTGCAATACATACATTATATTTTGCAATTTATGTGTATATGTGTGTGCATTAATAGATACATTGGCCTGTTCTGAATGAGTTTATTTAAAAGCACCAAGTGGTAATTTATGATGCCACATCTTAAGCTGATTAAAAAACAACAACAACAACACATATCAGGCATGACAGGCACACTGAAGGAATGTGAAAAATTAAAATGTGTTAAAGGAGCTAAAAACAGCTGCATCAAGACTGTATTACAGCATGTTTGTGATGTCAGAGCTGGCACTGTGAGAGTGAAGTTAAATCTAAAGTCCACAAAGTATTCTCTGTTTCTGTTACAAGTCGTCGGGCAGATTAGACGCTATTTTGCATGGCAGCAAGATGAATGTTGATAATCTGTATGTGGAGTTGTGAAGCTTCCCAGCAGGTCTCAGCTCTCATGGACCAGTTCAGACCAGTTAATGTCCACATGAAGCCAGATACATTTAAAAACATCTGGAGAGCAGACAGATGCTTCAGGCTCAGTTAGTCTCTGCTGATTGGCTGTAAGGCACATTTGTGAAGTAATTAAATAAAAGAAGTGGACACACTGGTTAGTCTAGACGGAATTGTCCAAAAAGTGAAAGTGAGGAGCATTTATGGGTACAAGTCAGGAACCGGCCTACTTTACTTATTTCAAGGGTGCTGAATCCCAAAAAAATGGTTCCCAAGCGAAATTTTGAGTTTTTGACCTTCTCATTTGCATATCAAAATGGCGGCCGTTGGTCGTTGGACCATTTCCCCTTAGTTTTTTTATAAGTAGGCAATCAAAGATGAGGAAATTAAGTTTCTGGATCTATAGTCTAGAGTCAGAGCAAGGATATAGTGGAGGCTCAGTGTCTTTTATATATATATATATATATATATATATATATATACATATGCAAAATACCAACTTTTAAGGTGAAATTAAGCATTATTTGTGTCATTTTTTAAGGCCGACATAAATATTCAATCTATCACTTTTAAATGTTCCAGTTGGTATTTTGCATATATATATATATATATATATATATATGTATAAAATGGGAAAATGGTCCAATGACTGTGCAAGATGGGCAATTTGGTGGCCATTTGATACAAATAAGAAGGTCAAAAACTCAAATGTTCGTTTGGGAACCATTTTTTTTGGACTCAGCACCCTTGAGATCTGTAAGGTAGGCCGGTTCCTGACTTGTACCCATAAATGCTCCTCGCTTCTTATAGGAGGCCTTTATTCTGAAATCCGTCTAGACTAGGTGTGGAAGCATGTTGTTTTTCACACAAAGTGTGTTTTCAGATGAGCTGCCTTAGTGTGGATGTGATGCAACTCTTTTAAATTCTGTCCCACCAGGTTTGGATGTTGGTGCAGTGGTTCTCATCCCTCTTTTTCTTCCGTTTCTCTCCTCCAGGTAATGAGTTCAACCAATGGGGAGCTAAATACAGACGACCCCACTGCAGGACACTCCAACGCACCAATCACAGCCAACGCAGAGGTGGAAGTGGCTGATGATACCAAGTAAGGACACAGACCAGCTGGAGTGAAATAAATAAATATACAGTATGAGGATCACAACATCTGCAGGTCCTCTGTGAACCATTGACAGTAACACACATTCACACACACAACTTTATAGCTCCGTAAAACCTGTGACTGTCACCAAGACCTCATGTGGGTTAGTAATTATTTTTAGTTTATATTCAGTTTCAGGAAACTCACAGGATGCTGACAGTGCATGTTCTTTTTTCGTTTTACGGTGACACACTGCAGAGGAGCACACAGTCACAGGTCACGGCATTCTGGGAGTTTTATCAAGATCTACAGTAGATTTAAAGTAGATTTTACATTGAAGATAACTGTTTGAATAAAAACACAAAGGCAATAAACTCAGATCAATTAATAAGTTTGTCAAAAGTTGGCTGCATGCAACATTGTGGCTGCTAACTCACCCAGACAGGACAACTTGGTAACGGTGGTAAAGGTTAACAAGGGTGTTGGTCAGTAAAAGCGGTTTTTAAAGAGTAATTTCTCGATTTAGACCATGCATGACACAATAACCACATTTTCTTGGGCAATATATTTTCCTAGAAATTATCACAATTAATTATATTATTGGAATTTTAACACAATTTTATGCCGCTGCTATTATAATGGTTATAATAGCATGATAATAGAAATAGAAGTACACCCTTTTCAAGAGTAATACTTGTGCGTGTGGAGAAACGGGCCGAGCCCCGCCCACACTGAAACTCTGACACCGAGAGCAGAGCAACCAGAAACCACAGCGAGATGCGTCTCAGCAGAGAAAAACAAACAAAACATGATGGTAAAGCCTGCTGGTTTTATGGCATCCTGTTGACTAAAATGTTCTTAAACACAAAAGAACTGATGTAAACATAACAGGTACTATTGTACAATATATGGACATGACCTCAAAAACTTACTGAGCTCGATGAGGCAGTATTGTAATTATGACAGGCCTATATAGTGTGTGTATATATATATATATATAATAGGAGTGCGGCGTATCGTTCACAATAATACTGGTGTATATTTTTATATGATAAAAATAATGCATATAGACAACACTCCTACTTCCTGACGTAGTCAAATAAAATTGTAAAATGTTTAATCACATTTTTAATGTTAAATCTTCATGTGAAATATAACTAAAGCTCTCAGCTAAATGTAGTGGACATAGTAACATTTGCCTTTAAAATATAGTGAAGTAGAAGTAAAAAGCTATAGAAATGGAAATTCACAAGTTAACAAAAAAAGTTAGGGTTAACATGCTTAGTTTATAAAATTCAATGTTGCTTAAAATACATATATATAATAATCAATGAAATAATGTTTGAAGGAGAAGAGGTTTAACCCTTTATCAGGCAAAGAACTATATTTGGTAACTTCAGGTAATATTTCAAGAAAAAAGTTGCAAATTTACTAGATTAAAGTGGCAAATCTACAAGAAAAACAATCGCACATTTAAGAGACTTAAAGTGGCAAATCTGTGTGAAAAAAGTTGCAGATTTACGAGAAAAAAGTGGGAAAAAAGCAACTTTTTTCTCCCAGATTCACCACTTTAAATCTCTTAAATCTGCGCATTTTTTTCTCGTAGATTTGCCACTTTAATCTGGTAAACTTTTTTCTCAAAATATTATTTTCGTATGTTTTATTTTACACATTCTGGCTGTATGTAATATCCTCCAATATTCTCTAGGGTTGAAATTTGAAATTTGCAAGTATTTCAATGAGTGTCCTATTAAGGGTTAAAGACAGTTAATGATAATAATAATGTGTGTGTGTGTGTGTGTGTGTGTGTGTGTGTGTGTGTGTGTGTGTGTGTGTGTGTGTGTGTGTGTGTGTGTGCAGGTGCTGCTGTTTCTTCAAGAGGAGGAAGAGGAAAGCTCTCCAGAGACACAAATGAAAACAGGAGCTGAGAGAGAAACCCTGGTCTCTTTGTGTTCTTCTTCTCTCTCCTTCTTTCTCTAACCTCTTTCATATAACCCTCTCCTCCTCCTCCTCCTCCTCCTCCTCCTCCTCCTCCTCCTCCTCCTCCTCCTCCCCCAGCCCCCCTCCGACCCTCCTCGTCTGCTGTTGGAGGTCCTGTAGTTAACGTGGGTCGGCTGGTCTGGCTGGACCAGCGGGCGGTAGAGTGTTTGCTAAGCTGATCTACTGGTTTCTACTGGTTTCTACTGGTGGCTCTGGACTGAACAGACAGACAGAGCAACATGTTGCTGTTCCACCTCGGAGCTTTAATGGTGGACTAGCTGTTCCGGCTGTGGAGTCTTCATGTATTTATGGACACAAACTGAACTAAAACTGGATAAACAAAAACTTCTGGAGGAAACAAGAGACTGTAAGATGCCGACTGATCGGCTGACAGACTTGATTCAGCTGGTTTTACTGGCAGATTGGCTAGTTCTCTCTTTTTTTTTTTTTTTTTTTTCTTCCTTACTGACTGGTTCAGAGGAGAGAGTAATGTATTTCGGAGGAGGTACAGAAGAAGAGAGGACAACAAAAGAATGGGAAGACTGTTGGACCACAGATACAGACGAAACATACACTTACAAACACGCTGCACACTTTCTGGAGCTCATCATAAAGAGACTTCATAGACAGAAATATGCAGCTCTCGCACATAGTCTATAAAGTTTTTATTCCCTAGGGTCAAGGTAGGAGGTACACTGTGAGCGGCTTGGTCTATTTCCTGCAACGGATTGGGCTCGGTGTACTCCTGAAACACACTCGCCCTCAGAGGGAAACCTCCCAACCACCAGAATCAAAAGTAAAAAAGATGTTTATGTGAAAACTATGCTTTTTTTTCTCCTTGTTTTAATTTGTAACTAAAAAAAAGACTACAATTTGGAAACTTGTGTTTTTTTTCTGTCTTTTTGAGTTCAACAAGTTTGTGTTTTGTAGCTTTGATGTGTGTTCCTCAAAATGTTTTTTTTAATAACTTGTATTTTTAATTTTCTGTTGTTTTGTTTTGTTTTTTTCCCTCTTTTTCTCGGGTTGGAGGATGGAAAGTCGGATAACTCCATTAAAAAAAACAACCAAATAAAATAAAAGCTGATCTTTATTTAAATGAATCATGGTGGAAAAAAATGTCAGTGTTCCAGGGATATTTTTGCAGATGTCTGATCACACAAGCAGTCTGGAGATGATGATGCTTTAGATTTATCAGAAAAGTCTCCTCATGTATTGATTGTCCTTCCTTGACCACCTCAAAAATTGCAATACTATAAATAACTGGTACGGGATAAAAATCAGGTACAGATCTAGCTGTGAAGTGTGAGTTCCTTTCTGAATGTTCAGTGTTCGAAGGCTGAATTTTCATCAGTTTATGTGAAGGCATGAAAATTTCCCTATGTATGTACATTTCTTACTGTCTTTTTTCATTTATTAATTAATTAATTAAATTAAACAAGTAGGTTTGGAGGAATAAAGATAAGGGAAATGCTTTGTTAAAATAATACATAACTAAATACATTTTAAAATATATATTTTTTTTAATTTAAAAGAATAATTGAAGAAAAAATATTTAAGATAAAGGTTAAATAAAAGAATATAATAAACATTTAAATAAATAGGCAAATTAAGACAAAGAAACAAGTGAAGAAGCAAATTAAACATCAATATATGTCATTTTGTCAATGTATGCCTATTTAATGTGATGTTTGGTATATTTAATAGCACATTCATTTAATTATAGTGTCATTTATTTTTTTATTTAGGCAGCTTCCATCCTCCATGAGGCTAATGGGAACATCATTAGTTTGGCAAGTATAAGTAAAAGTTTATTAGTAAAAGTGTGCTTTATGGAGCATAAAAAATGAAAAACCATCCATACTTATTTTACAGGATTAACAAATCAAAATATGGTATTAAGTGCTACTCAACCATGACTGCAATTTTAGACAGCTGACCAAATTTCAATCAGTTCAAATCCTCTGTATTTCTCATTGATGCATTGCTCTTATGTTGATTTTGGGACCTCTGTCTCTACGTACTACTATTTAGATTCATCACCAGTTCTCAACTAGGACTCAACTCCCTTTAAGACAGTTGAGTAGATCTTCATCAGTTTCTCTCTGTTTCTGATTGGTACAGTGCTTTTGAGCTGTTTTGGGGACCTCTGTCTCCACACACTACTGTTCATCAGTTCTACTCAACACTTTTGATACTTCTTCAACTTTATCCTCCCCACTTAAGCAGTGGTTTAATTAAAAAAACAAAAAAATAGGAAAGAGAAGTCTAATCACTTAAAATGTAAAATGTTTTTTGTTAAATCTTGATCTGAAAAGTAACTGAAGCTGTCCGCTCTAGTATAGTATAAATATAGTGGAGTAAAAAGTACAATATTTGCCTCAAAATGTACTGGAGTCAGTGGTGGAATGTAATCAAGTACTGTACTTAAGTACAATTTTGAGTTACGTGTACTTTATACTTCTACTCCACTACATTTTAATGGTAAATATTGTACTTTTCACTCCGCTACATTTAGCTGACAGCTTTAGTTACTATTCAGCTCAATATTTAACATAAAAACATGATCAATTTAAAGTGATAAGACTTTTTTAAATTAAAATTTTAACCTCATAACAGTATATTAAGTAGTTAAAATGAAGCCTATCTTTACATAATTAAAACCCTCCTTACATATATGCAACAAAACCATTTTTTAAATAATGTATTTAGAATATATAAAACAATATGAGTGGGTCCATTCTGCATAACAAGCATATATTATATATTTTACTTTTGATGCTTTAAGTAAAGTTTAATGCCTCTACTTTTACTTAAAACGTTTTTATTGCAGGTAAGTCATTCTGCAGACAGGTGTCAGTACTTTTTAAATAATGGATCTGAAGTATTTTTCCACCACTGACTGGAGTAGAAGTGGCATAAAATGGAAATATTCAAGAAAAGAACAAGCCAGTTAAGTGTTTTATTGTCTGAAGAGAGAATACAATCTGCTCTGTTGTATTTGAAAACAGAATTTGGACAATTATTTGACAAATTTTTAACATATTTAGTTTGTTACAAAACGGATGAAATGAGTGGTTCCTCTGTCAGATACACGATCTCTGGCTGCCGGTCTGCGGTCACGTGAGGAGCGCTGAGGACGAACTCCTATTGGTGTATATGTGCTTACATCATCATTGCCGGTCGGTGTTATTGTTTACATCTGTTTGCATTTTTATGGGCCAGATGTGCTTCATGTTTCTATCCATCAGCTGGAGGTAAACAGGAGCGGGTCGGTGTATTCCGCCTGGAGGTGGATGAACTTTACGCACTGCTGCCGCTGTGCGTAAAGTAAGAAGAAGAAGAAGAAGAAGAGCTCTCTGACTCATTTCAGAGTCATTTTCTTAGTTTTTTCCCCTGAAAGGACACTACAACACATTGCACTGTGTTTATTTTTAACAGTAAGGTTTCGAAATGTAATGTGAGGGCGTAAACGTGGCGCTGAAAGCCTTTTTACTCCTCCGCTGCTCTGGTTGTGTTTCGGTTTTTCTCTCCTGCGACGCTCCTCCCGGCTTTGACTCAGCTCTCCATGTCACCTGATTAAGAGGAAACAGACACAGATATGGCATGGAGTTTACATTTCTCTTCTACTTTCAACACGCTGAACGGACAGACCTGATGATCAGTAACACAGTAACATGTGAGGGGGGAAACGGGAACCGAAATCTGCTCTCTGGTCATTCAACCGTGTCAACCTCTCCACAAGTCTTATTTTAACTAGCTCCTTTATTGAATGTATATATATTTTTTAGCCTCGCAGCTGGTGAAGGCGCGCGTTGAGATTATTTTTTCAGTGTTTTTTCTTGAAACGAGGAGGATGTCGGACACGGAGAGGTCCCTGCCGGCCCTCCGGAGGCTCAGCTACGCGCTGGGACACTTTCTCAACGACCTGTGTGCCTCCATGTGGTTCACTTACCTGCTGGTCTTCTACCACTCAGTCCTGGGGTTCGCTAACACCTATGCAGGTAATCTGTCCGTCAGTCTACACAGGTATACACCTGTTGTATATATATATATGTATATATATATATATATGGGCCTGTGGACAGAGCATGTGACTCTACACAATTACAGTGTAATACACCTTTTTGTAGCTTATCATTTATCTTGTTTTATAAATTGCAACAGGGGAATGCATGTTAAACTAAATGGTGACACATTTGTGTATTTATGAATGTCTATTGCAGTCTTATAAACCCTAGATATTTTTTTTTCCTCAACCATGACTCAGTGCTTTTAGACAGCTGCCTTGATTTCCATCATTCTTTTCTCAGTTTCTGATTGAAACATTGCTCTCAATCTGTTTTTGGAACCTCTGTCTCTATTCAACCTTGAGTCAGCACTTTCAGACATTTTTTTGAAAAACTGTCTAAAAGTGCAGAGTCATGGTTTAGTAGAGTTACCAAATCATGATTCTGCACTTTTAGACAGTTTTTGGGACATTTTCTCTATTCAACCTTGACTCAGTGATTTCCATAATTCATTAATTCTCTGTTTCTGATTGGAGCATTGCTCTCAAGCTTTTTTTTTTTTTTTTTTACCTCTGTCTCTACTCAACCATGACTCAGCACTTTTCCTACTACCTTAATTTTATCATACCCCTTTAAGCCACCATTGCACTGTAGTGTCGGCTTTTCAGTCTACTAAAAATATTCCACATTTTGCATACGTTATTGGTTTTAATCAATACGTCAATGACATTCATATTCATTCCACCTAATCCCCATTTTCCAACTACCCCTGCTACTTCAAATTGTTGTTTCTTCTACTTCAACTTCTTCTGACACATTTAAACCAGCCCTGCAGGGTAGCGTCAGCTTTCAATTAACTTAACCCTTAATAGGACACTCATTGAAATACTTGCAAATTCCAAACTCCAACCCTAGAGAATATTGGAGGATATTACATACTGCCGGAATTTGTAAAAAAAAAACATACGAAAATAATATTTTGAGAAAAAAGTTTACCAGATTAAAGTGGCAAATCTACGAGAAAAAAATGCGTAGATTTATTAGATTTAAAGTGGTGAATCTGGGAGAAAAAAGTTGCTTTTTTCCCACTTTTTTCGTAAATCTGCAACTTTTTTTACGCAATTTGCCACCTTAAATCTCTTAAATCTGCAACTTTTTTTCTTATAGAGTTGCCACTTTATTTAATTTGCAACTTTTTTCTCAAAATATTACCTGAAGTTACCAAATATAGTTCTTTGCCTGATAAATGGTTAAACACATTTCATGTTTTTTTTATACACTATTGGTATTATTAAACTTTTCATTAATTCATATTAATTCCATCTACTCTCACTTTTCACACTATTCCCACTTCCACGTCTTCTGACACATTCTGGCAGCGTCGGCCATTCAGCAATCACTGCAAATCTTTCAAAAATGTAATTCTCTAGTTTATATGGATATTTATACTTAATTAATACAGTTAATGTCTAACTATGCATGTATGTTGTCACTGATTATTAACGTGTATTACTGTGGTGCAGGTGTGTTGCTGCTGGTCGGCCAGATAGCTGACGGCCTCTGCACTCCTCTGATTGGCTACGAGTCCGACCGAACCCCAGGCTGTGGTAACTACGGCAAGAGGAAGACTTGGCATTTAGTTGGTAAGTCAGATACAGACAGACAGACAGACAGACAGACAGACAGACAGACAGACAGACACTCCCTCACTTTCTTTTACACAGTACCCTTTAATACAGGTAGGAAGGTAAAAAGACAACATGTTTTTCCCCCATGTATTCCCTGCTGTTGTTTAATTATGGCAGTTTTTGTCTAGACTATTGAAACATTGATATAATTATATTTTTGCAAAAATAGTAGTACTCAGTGAATTGTCTACATAGTGCCAGTATCCTGCAGCTTTGTGGGTGATCAAAGGTTCATTTGGAAGAACCCAGGCCTAGATCTGTACATCAGCTTTTAAAGGAAGTCTCCTATAGATAGTCATCAACTTCTGCTGTTTGGACTATGCTCTCAGTCCACACTTAGCCTATAGTTCATTGATCTAGTTCTTGTCAGAACAAGTTTTACAAGACTCTGTAATGACAGAGGGACCCTGAGGTTATACCATTCACAGGAAAGACTCCATGTGACAGAGAAGCATGACATCAGCGTGTGCAGCCGATAAACTATCTATAGTCAGAAAAATCACATTTTTATTGTTCTGAGGCCAAAAAGTCATAAAAGACGCCCTCTTTTCATGTTTTAAGATATATCAAAATGTTCTGCTTTGAGTATAAACTCAATAATAATAATATTAATAATAATAAAGTGTGGTGCCCTTTCAAAACATGCCTGTTTGGAGTGGGTTTTAAAACAACTTTGCACTTGATCCTGATCATTACACCTGCAATTACTGTATATAGTTGTGTCACACACCCAAGCTTCGATTAATCACTTTCATATGTATGGACATCATTGACGAGTTCACTTGAGTGAATAAGAAAGAGAATAATATATTCATTGTAACATTTCAGGTGCTAGACCTTGATCAGGCAAAATCTCCTACGCAACTGTTTATGAATAAATGTGCCTGTTTTCCAGTCAAACGAGTCTTTGTTTGTGACTTTTTGGGACCTCTGTCTCAACATACTACTATTGCGCTTTGTCACAAGTTCTCCTCAACCATGACTCAGCACTTTATGACAGCTGCTGCTAGTAGGTACTGCTACTGCTCTGACCATTAACTCGTGCACAAATAATAAACATATACATATATAATGTGTGTGTGTGTGTGTGTGTGTGTGCAGGTACGCTGAGCGTGGTGCTGTCCTTCGCCTTCATCTTCAACCAGTGTCTGGGCTGTGGTCCCAACACCCCCCAGTGGGCCAGTCTCACCTACTTCGTCCCGTTCATCATCATCTTCCAGTTCGGCTGGGCCGCCACCCAGATCTCCCACCTGTCACTCATCCCGGAGCTCGTCACCTGCGAGCACGCTAAAGTCGAACTCACTGCATACAGGTACTGTTATTACATACAGTTTATTGTTTATTGTTTATTGTTTATTGGATCCCCATTAGTTGTCACCATGGTGACAACTATTCTTCCTGGGGTCCCTAAAAACCAAGACACATAACAGTAACATTCACATGCATCATGCATACACAGTACAAGCACCTACACATACATACTCACACATATACACAGACACATTCAGAGATCAGTTCATTAAGAGCTGTCTTTGTACAAGTTTAAACACAAACAAAAAATACAAAATAAGGCATTCTGCAGCTTTACAGATATCAGTCAACTGAATTTAACCTAATTTCTTTACTCAAAACAGCTTTTTTCAATTCCCTTCTAAATCCTGATTTCTTACACTTAAGAATGAAGCGGTACGGAAGTCCATTCCAGTATACAATAGCTCTGTACAATACAGTTCTTTTCAGTGCATTTGTCCAGGTCTAGGTAGTCTGAAACGACAGCTTAAGTATAGACGGTGTACCCAACATTCAGCATAGGTATCTACAGATCAACCTGTTTTTGGGACCTCTGTCTGGACTCAACCATGACTCAGCACTTTTAGACATTTTTTTTTAGGACCCCTGTCTCTATTCAACAATGACTCAGCAATTTTAGAGAGTATTGGGACATGTCTTTACTCAACCATGACTCAGCACTTTTAGTTTTTGGGACCTCTGTCTCAACTGTTGTGTTTTATCACCAGTTCTATTCTACCGTGATTCAGCACTTTAAGCCACCATTGCAGTCTAGTGTCAGTTTATCAATTAACTAAAAAACATTCCACATTGTGCAGACATTATTGGTTTTATTCAATTCGTCAATGACATTCATATTAATTCCATCCGATCCCCATTTTCCGACTACTAAATTTTAACCCTAACCCGACCCAAGACTCAGCATGGATATCTACAGACCCTGAATACCAGTTTTTCCCTTTTCTTGTTAAATAGAACTCTTTTGACACTTTTTCATGCAATAATTACTCATTTATGCTTTCAGTCAAACCATCATCTGATTGGTGAATTACATTGCTCTTATGCAGCTTTTAGGACCTGTGTGTCTACATACTACTATTGTGTTTTATCACAAGTTCTCCTCAACCACGACTCAGCACTTTTAGATAGCTCCTGCTAGTAGTCTTGGTTAGTATTGCTCTGAACTTTAACTGGTGTGCACGTATAATAAACATACATATATAATTTCTGTGTGTGTGTGTGTGTGTGTGTGTGTGTGTGTGTGCAGGTATGCATTCACAGTTATAGCCAACATCACAGTGTATGCAGTGGCTTACCTGCTGTTCCACGTCCAGGCCGGAGAGGACGAGGACGTGCTTGGACCAGCAGATATTCCTGTATTCAGGGTGAGGAGAAGGCGAACTGACAGCGCTTTAATTGGCGTAATAAATTTACACTTTGTCACTCTTCTGCAAGTTTTCTGCTCTGAGGCTCCTTTTACACGAGGATGGTCTGAACAGAAGACCTAAAGTGGCGTCTCGTCTTCACTTTTTATTCCTCGTTTAGACGAGCGTTTTCAGGAGGAAATCTGCTGCATACGGTGATCTAAAGTGTGTGAAATGTGATTGTATGCAGCCAGGCGGCATCACTTAAAGCCATAAGAGCATCTTTGGGCATGCAGAAGTTTTCACGCCACACATTTTCATCAGCTACTCCTTCCACAAAGTTCTCCACCATCACTAGATCTCCCAGGTCTCGTTCACAGCCGTCTCCAGATCCTTCTCTGTTCACTAATACTATCTGTACATATCCTGGACATTTGGTGGAAAGACTCCTGTAAGTTTATTAGAGCTGCCAGAGCAGCTTGAAGGTCCCACCATGGAAATAATCCCACGTTTCTTTATTTCCTGTCCTGGAGCATGTATGTGACGTAAACACATACGTGACGTGAGCAGATCAGATCAGAGTTTTGTGTCTTGTCAGTGTAGACGACACGCTACGGAGGGGAGGATTACACTTTTACACTTTGGAGGGTGGTTTCAGATTTTTGCGTCTTTAAGCCCCAAAAACGCCGTCACCGTCTAAACGAAAGGCACTTCACATAAAATATTTTGTCGTTTTTACCCGCGAGCGTCCTGGTGTAAACGGGGCCTGAGACTTGACTTGTTAAATGGCACTTTTCTCTCTAGGAGAACAATTTGCATCAAATGCTAATATTTGTCACGTGTTGTTCTTTGTTCCTTCTTTTATTTTCACTGTACAAGAGACTGTAGTCTGTTTTATAAAACCCAGAAGTCTGAGTCTGTTCTTTCACTTCCCCTGAACTGTGTGTATGCAGAGGAACAGCTTACCAGTTTAATAAGAAGAAGCTTTGTCTTCTTCCATGTTGTGTTTGATGACAGAATCTGGCGTTGATTGTTCTGGGCATCGGCAGCCTCTTCTCCCTCTTCTTCCACCTGGGAATCAAAGAGAGGAGGCCAGGAGGAGCAGGGGAGGCTGGGGAGGAGGAGGAGGAGGGGGAGAGGAGGCCTCTGATTCCTAAGACCTCCTTGTCTCCTCTGCTGTGGAAATGTTGGCTGAAGCAGCCTTCCTTCTACCAGGTCTAAAGATTATTTCATTCACCTTTATTTTACCAGGCAGGTCATTAAGAACAAATTCTTATTTACAATGGCGGCCTGACAAGCGACAAGGGCCACTTGGCATACACTCACACACTTTAACCCTTTAAAGCCCAATGTTCCATATTTGATACACTAGTTTTTGAGACCTCGACATCATCAGTGTGATATTTTTTCCCTGAAAAACCTGATGTATGCAATCAGATAAATACAGTAATCCACCAGGAATCAGTAATTAATGCACCAGGAATCAGTAATTAATGCACCAGAGGGCCTTCACAATAGGAGCATTTAGTGGACTGATGTAATGTAAAATTAATTAATATTTCATAACCTAATTTATAGTAAAACTGTGTTGAAAATGTGTGTATCAAATTTGATACAGCAGGTTTTAATGACAACTTATTTGAAAATTTGTCAAGTGTCATTTTTTTGCATATCATACATTATGCATTAAATAAAGTACCATAAAGTATTTTTTTCATTTAGGTAAACTGACATAATTAGGTATATTTAGAGTAAAATTGAGATATCTCTCGAACAATTCTGGCGCGTATTTTTAGACGGCAAAAAAATTGAGCATTGCAGATGTGTTGAAGATTAACAAACTGAGCAATAAATTACACAAAAATACCAGATGTAGCAAAAATAATAATGTGTTGGATAAATGTGTTGGAAAAATGGAAAATGTTAAAAGTTAAGTCAAAGTTGAAATTAGCCAAAAATATTAGGTTTTATATGTTTTTGATGGTTCAAGAAACACAAACTGTGAACAACAAATTGCACCAAAAGACCTGGTGTATCAAATATGATACAAATTAGAATTCATATATGAAAATTGAAATTTGAGATCCAGTTTAAACAAATAGAATTTTCTGGCAATTATTCCTGGTTCAGGCTCTATATGGTCAGATTGCCTCAGCTGGTTGCTGTTGTGTTGTTGACCTGAGTTGCCACATGTTGCCATATGTGTGTGACTTCCTGCAGCAGGTTGACTGACAGCGTTGTGTTGCTGTGTTTCTCTCTGCAGGTGGCCTTACTCTACATGTCCACCAGGTTAATAGTCAACCTGTCTCAGACTTACATCTCCATGTACCTCATCAACACGCTGGGGCTGCCCAAGGTATATTATTATTATATTATATTCCATTCACAGCTACATGCATTAGTGTTTCGCCACTGATCATCATGTCATTTTTTCCGTTTCTCCTTTCAACAGCTGTACATTGCAACAATCCCATTAGTGATGTACCTGAGTGGCTTCCTGTCCTCTTTTATCATGAAGCCTGTCACTAAACTCATCGGGAAATCTGTAAGTAAACCTCCAGATCTCTTAACTGGAACCCAAAATTTTGACTTTTTTTGACACAATAAGTTGTTTCCCAATGAAAACAAAAGGGCTATTTTTAATCTGATTATCAGACTACTTTATCTTTTAATCCAAAATGACTGTGAATTACTGCAATAATCAGAAATGGTCTAGTTAATAAGTGATCATGTTAGGTTGCTTTATATATATATATGTGTGTGTGTGTGTGTGTGTGTGTGTGTGTGTGAGTGGGGTTGCAGAAGATTTATTTATTTTTATTTTCAATTGACTTTTTGGTAACGCTTTATAATAAGGTCCTTAATAACCATTAATTAACAAGTAATAAGGCATTGTTCTCGCTTTAGATCCGCTAGTTGCAAAAAGCATAGTTAACTTATAGTTAACTTATAATAGATGAGCAATAAAGTATATTTTAATATCAATAAGCAAACAAAATAAGATTAATAAAGGCATGGCAAAGACATAATGGGTGGGTCATGGGTGTTTGTAATGCCATTATTAACACTTATATAAGCTTATAAACACACAATAATGTTAATAAGCATCTTGTAAGGACTTACAAGGGCCTTATTACTTGTTGATTAATGGTTATTACAAGGACCTTAATATAAAGCGTTACCGACTTTTTTATTGAAAGAAATTTTACAGTCAACAACAGAGCAGTGTGATGTGAAAATGAGGAATTTCATTCTTCCATTTTTCTTTTTATCCCTCCCACAATCCCATCCCACCCGAAAAAGAACAATTCTCAATTTAAATCCAAACATTTGAACCGGCCCTGAGGGTTAAATACTTAAAGGCTGCAAATCAATGGGTCTCAGGGTTAACAGCAGCTGTCTGACTGATAAAAACCTGAAAACATCATATGAGTCAATGTCAATGACAGTTCACTTTTTTTGTTTTTTACATAGGCCTGTCACAATAACACATTTTTTAGGACGATATATTTTCCCAGAAACTGTCACGATAAACTACAGTATCGTTGTATCGATGTTGTTTTAGTTTTATAACGATATTAGAGCATAATAAGCACATCCTTTAACATAGCAATTCATTTTAAATCTCAAGAATATTGAACATTGGAACTGAAATGTGGAAAAGAAATATTAAAATATCCTAGATAAAAAAACCATTAATAAATAAACTAGAATCAAAACAAATAAAATAGACTCTCAGGCTCTGTTAATGAAAAATGGCAATGAGATAATCATTATGTTTTATATTATTTTATTATTAAAATAACATATAAACAGCTGGAATGGCTGCTTGGGAAATACAGGTTTTTTTGGCAATTCATACTGCCTGACAAACATTTGCAGCATTACGTTAAACACAAAAAAGCACAAAAAGTCAATATATTGATTCATTAAGAAAAAAATCATGTCCATTTTTATATATCAAAGGATAAGTGGATATAGTGATTATCATGACAGGCCTAGTTTTACACTTCCAGCCCGAGTTATGACTGTTCTAGAAGATGATAATAGCTCAATCCACATTGATTATGGATCAGGATCCATAATACTGGATACCTGTTCCAGTATAAAGCAGCCTGACAGCTGACTGACTGCTTCTCTGTTGTTTCACTGCAACATTTCCTCCTTGGATTAACTAAACACTCTGAGTGACTTAGTGAAGAGGAAATGCTGCTGCTGAATGCTGAGTAAACAACTCTGAGTGGTGGAATGAAGTTCTGCCAGTTAATGTTGACTTTCACTAGAGCTGGATCTGAACCAGCAGCTCACCTGTAATAACCTGTAATAACCTGTAATAACCTGTAATAACCTTTGTGTCTCCAGCTCACCTGTAATAACCTGTAATAACCTGTAATAACCTGTGTGTCTCCAGCTCACCTACTTCGTGGGCCTGCTGCTGATCATGGCCTTCTCCTTCTGGGTGCTGGTGGACATCAGGATGGGTCAGCAGGTGTACGGGGCGGCGGTGCTGCTGGGGGCGGGGTCAGCCACCATCCTGGTCATCTCGCTGTCCATGACCGCCGAGCTCATCGCCGACCAGACGGTAAGACTCCTGTAAGGTGTCGTGTGTCCTTTTACATCGTCCTCTGTCTTTATCTTGTTGTAGAAAGTCTTTAAAGAAAAACAACTGACGACCAGGTAGATTCCAATAGCAGCCTTGTGCGGGATCCCGCTGCCTCAAAAAAGCCCAGAACATTATGAAGGACACACACCATCCCGGTCACTCACTGTTTGAACTGTTGCCCTCAGGCAGAAGGTACAGATCACTCAACACAAGGACTAACAGACTCAAACACAGCTTTTATCCAACTGCAAGAACCACCCTCAATACTGGAAAAAAACGATAATATTGCACTGCATTCACATTGATGGCTCAACACATTTGAGATATGTTCTGTACTGTTGTTGTCTCGACTGTGTGTTCATGCTGTTTGTTTGTTGTTGTTTTTTCCTGTGCGACTATGCATGTATGTCTGGGTGTGTTTATGTGTTTGTCTAAACTGGGTATTTTGAATTGTACATATTTTTTTTTCTTTTTATATTTATATTTTTAGAGACTCTTAAATGTGACAATGACAAATAAAGACCTATTCTATTTATTTAGCAAGTATCAAAAACAGATGATAGACAAATCCAAAAGTCAGAACAACACTGAGCGAGACAACACTCTTTTTTATCTTGCAGGTTCGTGTGTTAATGTTTCTAGGTAACTAAGGTTTTAATGTCCTGTTTTTTCCTGTTATGTCCTGCTTTTGATATCAGAACACACTTGGGATTTCTTGAATCAGAGCTGTTCTGATCTTATTCAAGCAGAAGTTTCCTGTAAAGAGACTGTGACTGTTGGTCAGATTTGTTTGATTTATGTTTGATGCATATTTAAACTGCTATATGTCAGATATTTAAATACATCTTGAAATTAATTCCAAGACAATCTCTGTCTGTCCGTTTCTCTCTGCAGCAAAGTGGAGCATTTGTCTATGGAGCCATGAGTTTCACTGATAAGGTGGCTAATGGAGTGGCTGTGATGATCATTCAGTCTGTGCATCCTTGCCAGTTAGTACACACACACACACACACACACACACACACACACGTCACACACATTATATATGTATATGTTTATTATTTGTGCACCAGTTAATGGTCAGAGCAGCAGCAGTAGCTACTAGCAGCAGCTGCCCTAAAGTGCTGAGTCATGGTTGAGGAGAACTTGTGATAAAGCGCAATAGTAGTATGTTGAGACAGAGGTCCCAAAAACTACTGCTCTAACAGGTTGTGTGTTCTCTGTCAGCACGGCGACCTGCTGTCCAGCCTGCGTCTGGTTCTACCACTACATCATGGTCATCGTGACGGGAGGCGTGGCGGCCGTGGCAGCTCTGACGCTCTGCTCCATCCTCATCTGGCCAATCAAGATCAGACCACGTGAGTTATATCTGATTCATTATTAGAAGGCTGAAGCCAAGATAGCAACTGTAGCTTTCCTCTTTCCCACAGACAGTTGGTGTTCTCAGAGAAGTTAGATGTGACTATAATCATGTTTAAGCTTTGTAGCTCATAGATACCCACCTGTAAGAATATCACACACACACACACACACACACACACACATACACACACTGTGTATCACAATCATCTAACGAGACTTGAAGCTGTTGGCCTGTCCATGTCGTTGGTAACTGGCCAATAGAACTCGGTTGTTTCTAAGTCCAACTTCTGTAGAAGATGAAATGTGAATTATTACAGAGATCAGGGCTCAAAATTTAGATTTTTTTTTCGCCCACATCTTCCACCCTTAATTGAGACCAGTCTTTTTTCTCCGGTTGTGTTTAATCTTGGGCTTCCAACCAACGAACCTTAGGACCTTTACATGAGTTTGATCACTGGATCAATATATAGTGTAGCATGTACAGTATAACTGCCTCAGCCTCTCACATCAATGCTGCTTAGTTCTGCTTCACAGCTTTACTACTTTCCTTTCTTTTTCTTTGTGTGTGTGTGTGTGTGTGTGTGTGTGTGTGTGTGTGTGTGTGTGTGTCTAGGTGGTCAACCATCCGTGTGTGAAGATACACCCAGAGTCAACTAACACTTTCCCTGCAACACTCCAGCCTACAACAGGAAAACTCTGGAACATTTCCAGCGGTGCAAGAAGGTGTTTCACTTTCGTTTCTTTTTAAAGATTTATTTTAGTTTTTCAGGGAAAAGCAGCAGGGGAACTGGCCCGACTAGCTGCTGCTGCTCCACTGGAGCACTATGAGGCACGTTTAGCACTTCTGATAAACTGAAAAGGGAGATTATTTTATTTTAACCTTAACTGACAGTTCTAGACATGTTAACCCTTCATTTTCCAAAATAACCATTTTTATCACAGCCTGGTGATTAAAAACACATCTTAATGTAAGTTAATTTCATGAGGTGAAGTGATAATTCAACAGGTAATAGTGATCCTGACTCCAGCACTTCACTAAAGTATTCAGCCCTCATTAGAGCCATATATTCAAGTTATTTGATTTCCACGTTTAAATTTCAACCCAAGGCTGCACAAATGAAATAACAGGGAAGAAAATCAACTGTTTGTGTACTTTCTTTCACTACGGGACTTTTTTTAAATTTAGCATTGTTTTTATAGCTTCTATCATAGCTACAGTCTGTATAGAATTGTACAGAATGTTGAGCAAAAGGCGGAGGTCATTTTATGTCACTGCATGTCTGCAGTGTTGGACCACAGAGGGTACGAGAGGAAAGACTGCTGACAGATCAGCAGAAACCTCACCTCCCTGTTCAAGAGGATCACTGGGATCACTGGGATCACTGGGACAGGGAACTGATGTCCCGGTGCTTCACTAACGGACATTAGAACCAAAAATGGGATGACGAAGGGAACCAGACTCAGTATGTGGTGTGTTCAAATGGATCAAACTCAAAAAACACCAAAGAAGAAGCAGGGACCATTGAAAGAATCCAACGTGGAGGACTTGGAGGACTCTTCTCTTCCTCTCCAGCTGCTGGAAGTGCTGTGAATACTAATTAAAATGATTAATCAACACAGCTAACAGAAACATTCAGCATGATGAAAAACAAGTTTGCAAACATTAGTCGACGAGGGCTTAAAATTTTGCAAAATCTGTAAAAATTTTGTACTATCAATGCTTCTGTGTTGCCAGATTTTGTTGCTGAGACACAGAAAGCTCTAAAAAAAAAAGTATTTTTTCTGCTCATTTGCCATTTCAGAGTCTGACTGTTCAGACATCTACATTCCATAAGTCATTCCTGAGATTTTAAGTTCAAAGCTCTATTAAAGGGTCATTACACTAAACTTTCCTCCACAGAATGATTCAATCAAAAATTCACTACGTTAACTGTCAATGAACACAAGAAAACTATCTCTGAGAGTTCCTGATGAGGAGTCCCGGCCTTGTTGCAACGCACAAATGGCACTTAAACTTAAAAAGGAAGTTACAAAAACTTCACTTGAATGTTACTGCAGCAGCAAAAAAAAAACAATCTGTAAGTTCTGCTTTTCTCAGCTGATGGAGTGATTTAACTTCATGTACAGGATTAAAAAGCTTCTATAGTGTTTGAGTGTTTCTTCTGCTG
Organism: Centropristis striata; assembly: GCF_030273125.1. NCBI lineage: Eukaryota > Metazoa > Chordata > Actinopteri > Perciformes > Serranidae > Centropristis > Centropristis striata. Next base: position 38,277,781 of record NC_081527.1, read on the forward strand.
CTGGGATTCTTTTAAAGCTGAACTGGAACCAGCAGCTACTGGGATGACTGGTGTTTATGGATCATTTAGAAAAAAAACATTCTTATATGTTGTTTTTCTCAAACTCATTTTGATAATTGTCTTTGTACATTGTTTTGCCTCATTATAATCACAGAAAAAATGGAATATGGATTTAAAGGATATTTTTTATAATCAACAGAAACATGAATTATTACGGTGTTTGATATAAAAATGAATTTAAAGGGATCAAAACTATCCTGTGTGTATTATAGTGTTTGTGTTTGAATAAGGGAATTAAACTGGTGAACTATCAGAGCAGGTACTGATGAAAAACATGTGTTCACTTCCAGTTTCTTGTTTTTTTAACCAATGTGCCAAAGCTCTCTGTGATCGTTTCTGTTTTTACTTCCTTGTGTCTGTTCCAGAGACTTCTATCATTCTATGTGTTGCTGTTGTTTTATCTAAAGACACTCATTAAATTCGCAAGGTGCAACTAGAAACGTGTCTGTGTTTGAGATGAATTCTGAATTATTAGTCATTTACTCAGATTCAGATTAAAGTGAAGCATGATGGTTACATGGTGAGCAGACAGTCCCTCTGGTGGTGAGAGTCAGTTATTATTTGTTATTTATTTAACACAGTTTATGTGCTTATGATGTATGACGAAGGGGCAGATAAGAGCCAAATTAGAGCCTAAAATTGTGAATAACAACGTGAGTTTCATTTACATTATATTAGGATAAGATTAGATTAGACTTGAGAAAACAAGGGTGGTCTAATAATGATTCCATGACCGGATATATAGACAGAATGAAGAATATAAACATAAAGACATACACTACTGGTCAAAAGTTTTAGAACACACCAACTTTTCCAGAATTTAATTGAAAATGATGCAGTTTAATGTCTCAGTGTACTCTGAAATTAATGCACATTTGCAACATTTAAAATTCTTTATTGAGCATGATAGTGTTTTGAAAGTAAAAAAAGATTCAAAATCACATTTTATGTTGGACTAAAGGACTGAAAAAAGACACAAAATGACCAAAAAAAGACACAAAATGACTAAAAAAAGACACCAAAAGACACAAAATGACAAAAAAAAGACACAAAATGACTAAAAAAAGACACAAAATGACAAAAAAGATACCAAAAGGCACAAAATGACAAAAAAGACACAAAATAACCAAAAAAAGACACCAAAAGACACAAAATGACAAAAAAAGACACAAAATGACCAAAAAAAGACACAAAATGACTAAAAAAAGACACAAAATGACAAAAAAAGACACAAAATGACTGACAAAGACATGAAAAGAATTAATAAATGGACAAAATAGCCCAAGACTCCATAGAGTTAAGTTGTTAACCCATTTCTTGTTCCCTGAAAAAGGCCTACTTGTATAATTGTGAAATGTACATTATTTTCCAGTTTTGGTTAAGCTTACCTTTTTTTATTTACCTCTGGCAGTTCACCACTTACCTTTGGACCCTTTCAAGCTGTTCATTTGACTTGAACTGCTTGAATTTCAATAAAAAACTGGAAAAATTGGGGTGTTCTAAAACTTTTGACCGGTAGTGTACATTTCTGCTATTTGGCATTCATTATTAATATATTTTTTTTGTGTTAGTTTGTTTTCCTAAAAGAACTTTGCATTTTCCAGATATTGCACTTTGGAGAAAATATATTTTAGCATGTTAAATAGATTAAATAGGTTGTTGCATGTAGTCGTAAGCCGTGATCTTTTATTGACACAGTGTCTTTCTTGTTAAATTTGTGGTAATATTTAACTGACATTATATAACAGAAACACCTGTAAAATGCAACAACCTTTAGTTCAACAACTATAAGCTTTATCTTAGGATTCATTGAGAGTGTTACAGTAGTTAAGGTGTCATGTTATTGTATCTTTTCATAGCGTTGTGTCCAAATCTGTCTTTAGGATAAGAGACATGTTTCAGTCTTTGGCTTGGCCTTTGAGTTGAAGCTTTCTAAAGATACAGAAGTTGATTTAGAACCACCTATAGACATTATTTAGTCTAGAGAAAGCAATAAATATAAGACAAAAATGTTTGAAAGGTAGTGTAGAATGCTTGAGGTTGGGCAATATATTCTCCAATTCATATTTTAAATACACAATTTTCAGGCTCCAGATACATTTGATTGACTGTTGTGATATTTGGCTCTTGTGTGCTTGAATAAAATAATAAATCAGATAAACAAAATAGAAGAATGAAGATGTGTCCCTGTGTGGACAGCTGAGAGGAAACCAGGTAGTACAGGAACAGGATTATAAAAAATAAAAGATTTACACTATAAAATATCAATTTACTCATCATGGAGAGGAAACAACAGTTGTAAATGTTTTCTGTGGCTCTGAAGGTGTTTGTCAAATGAAAGAGATACCTTCCTACCACACTGCTTTTTTTTGTTGAACAATTTGAGATTTATAAAAATAACATTATTATTATTATTATTATTACCATTATTATTAGATAGATAGATAGATAGATAGATAGATAGATAGATCGATAGATAGATAGATAGATAGATAGATAGATAGATAGATAGATAGATAGATAGATAGATAGATAGATAGATAGATAGATAGATAGATAGATAGATAAAAACAACAATAGAAAAAAACAGAATGAACAAGGAGACTTAAGAAGTTAAAAAAAGAAGATCAGTTGGTAGGATGATGAAGGTAATTATAATTATACTGATGATATGATGCAACAATGCTATAGTGACTAGACGGTATATAATTGTAATAATAGTACAGTATATAGTATGTAATATGTAATATGTAATAAATATTAACAATATAAAATAAAATAATTATAAATAATTATAAATAAAATAATATGATATATGATCTATAAATATATAATAATAGTAATCATAATAATAATAATAATAAATAATTATTATTATAATAACCTATTTTATTGAAGGGACAGTATCATAATGGTCCGGACTCCGGATATATTTTCGTTCCTTCTGATGTCTTATTTTGAAGGGCAAACGTATAGTTTAGGCATAACTCTCGGTTACATTATTTCTACTATAATAATATTGTTGTAATTATGATTAAATAGAATTAAATAGGGATTATTAAGCATCAATATCAGCCATATTATTTTCTGTATGCTATGCTGAGTGTGTCTGTGTCCCCCAGCCCACCGTCAGCCCGGGTGGCCCGCCGTGATCGTATAGTGGTTAGTACTCTGCGTTGTGGCCGCAGCAACCCCGGTTCGAATCCGGGTCACGGCAGCCGGATCGGCTCTTTATGTGGATTCTGGATCAGCAGGACGAGTCTTAACTGGGTTTACTCTGAAGGGCCAGTTTAGTTTTCTAAGCACCATAAAGCATACATTAAAGCAGTTATAGTCTCTGGAGGCGCTGATGACGTCATCAACGAGCTAACTGGACAACCTTCCGACCACACTTAACTGCTTTCTTTTGTGTGAACAATTTAAGATTTATTATAACAATAATAATGATAATAATAATAATAACACCAATATTTACAGCAAAAAAATAATAATAATGATAATAATAAGAATAGAATAGTTTTATTTTGTTGTGGCACAGTTAAAAGTTAAGTTAAGTTAAAAAAGAGCAGCTTTTTGAGACATAATGAGAGTTATTGCACATACAATACCAGGTATACTGATGAGTCTTCCCCTGAGTCTGCCTCCTTATTATTATTATTTTTTTGTGTATTTATTTTTATTGTTTTCATAACAGAAAAATATATACAAATTATGTATACAAATTAGAGATAAATGGTGGAGCTACACAGAACAATATGTTTTGGTTTTTTTGATTGAGTTTTTGACATTAGACAAACAAAACAAGGGTATAACATAAATGGCACAGCAATAGAATAACACTAATTCAGTTTTTAGACATTAAATCAAGAAAAGGTTGCCATATTTTAAAAAAGATATCCTCTTTAGTAGATATGATGTACCTGATTTTCTCCAAATGTAAAACATTTCCCAGCTGTCTCAACCACATTTCAAATGTAGGAGCCCTTTCAGATTTCCAAGACTGTAGAATTAACTTTCTGGCTAACAATGTTGAAAGGGAGATACTTATTATTATTATTACTATAAATAAAGAGAAATTGGGTTTATTAAGCATCAATTCATACACATTTATTTATTTATTTATTATTAATGCTAGCCCATATTTTTTCCAAACCAAGCAGCTGCAGTACCCTCCGGTCCAGACTGTGGCGGTGATGAGCTGTGACTGTCTGTAGACGGAAGAAGAAGCGGGCTAGAGTCTCTGGAGTGTGTGTGTGTGTGTGTGTGTGTGTGTGTGTGTGTGTGTGTGTGTGTGTGTGTGTGTGTGTGTGTCTCTGTGTGTGTGTGTGTGTGTGTGTGTGTGTGTGTGTGTGTGTGTCTCTGTGTGTGTGTGTGTGTGTGTGTGTGTGTGTGTGTGTGTGTGTGTGTGTGTGTGTGTGTCTCTGTGTGTGTGTGTGTGTGTGTGTGCAGATATGTCGGGCTGCAGGCTGCTGAGAGCCGTCAGGCGCGCACTTCAGGCTGTGCGCGCTCCCGCGAGGTGCGTGCAGACCTCGGCGGAGAGACATAATCCTGCACCACACCCACCGGTCCTGAAGAACTAGTTAGTTAGTTGCTGCTCATAGTGCAACATGTTATCAACAGTGGAGTAGAGAGTTCCTCAGGTCGCTGTCAGGACAGTAGAGACTCTTACAGTAAGTTACAGTTACACTGTTTACTCTGCATGTTAGTTCTTGTTAGCACCAAGTAGTAAAGTGTGGTGTTTGTGTTTCTGGTTGTTGTTGTAGCTGCAGCCTGCAGTCCGTGACCAGCAGGGTTCTTGGTGTTTATTATCCAGATGTTTCGGTTTACACAACTAGTTGTGTAGTCCTTCCATAACCTGCAGCATAACAGTTAGTTTGTTCATAAACTAATGTGTCTCAGACCTGTATGTTTACTGTTCCTGTGTACACCTAGACACTCCACCCTGCAGGTATTTATACTCTGAGCTAACGTTACTGCAGCATGGATCAGAGTCTAGGTTAAAGCATGGAGCAGTGCAGCTCTGGCACAGCTACATGAAGAATTATGAGATAAGAGTTTCAGGTGCATCTTTAATCCAAAGTACAACATTAACCCATTGACGCCTAAAACTTCCTGTAAAACCTCTGGGCGATTTTAAAATCAGCCCCTAAAACCTGAAGTTTTTCTGGAAATTCAACAGAAGTGTCAACTCTTCTACTAAATAATAGATTTTTCAGCTTCTGTAGCAGATAGAAGTTAAATTCAAAAAGTATTTGAGAGCTTATACAAATACTACAAAACGACATAAACGCGTTCCAGGCTTCAATGGGTTAACATTATTACTTCAGATCCTTTAAACCAGAAGTTTAAGAGCACAACATGACTGGAATATTTGGCTTTCTTGGGGATCTGAGAACTTTACCTGACCTTTGAGTTTTTGAAGAAATAATGAATCATTTTTCAGGAAACCGTTGCAGTGTTTCACCATCTCAGGCTGCATGAGGTCCACCCTGCTGTCTATACTGATGCATGTCTCATGGACTGAGGAAACTGCATTTAAAGAATTCAAATCTCAAAGAAAAACACATCTAGAGATTACAGTATGTTGTGTTGCAAATATCAGTTTAGAGAATAGTTGAATGTAATGTAATTAAGGTTAGGTAAATATGCCTTTACTGTGTGTTTATTGGTGTTTACAGAAGCTTTCATGTGTAAATATTCAACTGAATAACTTGTTCCAGTCAGTTTCTGTTATTAAGACAATCTCAGAAATATACTAATAACGTCAAGCCACAAAATGTACCATTCTTCTGTTAAATGTCTGGAACTGAGCTGTCTCACTATTCACACCTGCAGCTGTTTGTTGTTTCTGTATGTATCCAGTAAAGACACTACATAGAACAGTTCAAACAAGTTATAACAGGTCTCCATTGTAAGAGCCTCCCTAAACCCTCTGGCGTATGGGCCATAATTCATTCTTCGCTCTCACATTCACAAGTTTACCTCTCACATACACATTATTTTATGAATGTGAGAGGTAAAATTGTAAATGTGATATATATATATATATATATATATATATATGACATATAGACGGACATACTTTTCAGAGACCAACATTTCCATATTAAACATACTTTTTAAAAATTGGTCTTTTGTAATATACAATTTTTTTGAGACATTGAATTTCAGGTGTTCATTAAATGTAAGCCATAATCATTATAATTAGGAGAAATTAAAAATGAAGACTTAAAATGTTTCATTCTGTGTGTAATGGATCTATATAATGTTTCATAATTTCCACTTTTTGAAATGAATTACTGACATAAATGAACTTTTCTATGATATTCTAATTCATTGAGATGAACCTGTACTCAAGCAGCCCCACATGTTCAAAACAATCCTAAAGAGTTATAAAGTGATGCCAAAGGATCCTGACAAAGCGTTTGTGAGTGAGAACGGGTTGATATATATTAGAGATGCATTCTGATCATCACTGGTGTCTTTTAATATTCTTAAAGCTGACCAAAACAACTAAATTAAAGCTCAAATTCATCTGAAACTAAGAAACTCTTCTCTTCTCCTCTCAGCTGTAAAGATGAGTTCCAGAGTGTCAGGTGAGCTGGAGAAAGAGGAGGATGAGGAGGAGGAGGAAGAGGAAGAGGAAGAGAGCGTGAACCCCTCAGAGGTGAAGATGAGTCAGATCGTGATGCCGTGCCACAGCAACCACCGCCAGGAGCTCAGCGTGGGCCAGCTGCTCAAATGGATCGACTCCACCGCCTGCCTCTCTGGTGAGAACCACTCAGTATCAGGCTACGCTCACACAGCAGGGCTTAGTGCGAGAATTAGGATTTTTTTGTGGAATCCGATTTTTTTGCAAAGTCGTTCACATTTCCAATTAAATGTGACTTGTATGTGATCTCCAGTGTGAACTTTAAACGTACCAAAAGTGTCCCGCATGCTCATTGGAGGACACGATGACGTCACACCAAGGTTATTATAGTTAACGAAAACTAACGAAATAACGAAAACTAGAATTGAAAAAACATTTTCGTTAACTGAAATAAAAATAAAAACTAGAGTTTTTAAAAAAACGATAACTGAAACTGTATTGCGTGGTTACAAAACTAACTAAAACTAACTAAAATTATAGTGAAAATGTCCTTAGTTTTCGTTTTTGTCAACTTTTTTCATTCATAATTCAGTGTTTCTATTTGAACATGCAACACATGGTGAATATGTTTACTGAGACTGGGATGTTTACACTAGAACCAAAATACAAAACAGTTAATAACCTTATTGGGGCTGAGATGATAAACCAAAGGAAATAAAGGCAAAATTTATTATGACCTCTTTGAATCTGGCACCAACACATAGAACTGGAACTCACACCTAACACTAAAACTAATAAAAACTAAACTAAAACTCGAAAACTCACTCTAAAAACGAACTAAAACGAACTGAATTTGAAAACAAAAATTCACAACCAAATTAAAACTAAAACTAATGAAAAATCCAAAACTATTATAACCTTGTGTCACACGCAGCGAGCGTGCTCAGTGTTTACTGTAGTAGCGTAAAACATGGCCGCCAGCAGGAAGCCTATGTATGATGAATGGGACCTGGCCGTTCAGACTGGAGTAGCATGTCAAAAGATCAGATATGTATCGGTTTTAGGAGCACATATCCAAGTGGCCTGGATCGCATTTGAAAAAATCTGATCTGTGTCGATCAGACTGTCATTAAAAGATCAGATACAGGTCGCATAGGGGAGGAAACATCTGATTTGGGTCACAGGCTGCAGTCTGACCGTAGCCTGAGTCAATTCAACTTTATTTATAGAGCGCATTTCATGCACAAGGCAGACTCGCTGTGCTTCACAATGGATATACATGATTACAGTTAAAAAACAAAACAAAACAACAGAAAACAAACAAACAAAAACAAACAAACAATTAGAAAAAATCAATTACAGATTAATTGAAGAGTGCAGGTAGACAAGCTATTCCATACTCACCACATACACACTGACTTACTCTTACATGTGCACCCACTCCCACAACCACACACACACACACACACACTTCAACCGAATGCTGCTGAGAAAAGTTCGGTTTTTATTTATTTTTTATAAATGGCTACTGATGTGGCATGTTTGACTGAGTCAGGCATTATGGGGCATAAAGACTAAAAGCTGCTTCTCCTTCTGTGGCTCTGTGTGAGGATGATGAGTTGCCGCTGCCTGTTGACTGAAGTCATGTGTTGAAGTTTCTGTTGTGAGTGTCAGCACTTTTTTCTAACCACTGACAGATATTAAACTGACTGTGTGTCTGTTGTCTGTGATCAGCTGAGAGACACGCTGGCTGCTGCTGCGTCACCGCCTCCATGGACGACATCATCTTTGAACACACCATCAGGTAACAGGACAGGTGTTCACAGTCTCCTGAGCTGCTGCTGGAGGTTAAACATGATCTGAAGTGTTCCTTCTCTGTTCTCAGTGTGGGTCAGGTGGTGAACATCAAGGCCAAGGTCAACAGAGCCTTCAACAGCAGCATGGAGGTCAGATATCTTTATGCTTTATGGTTTAACTATCTGCACAGTTACAGTTACATAAAATGACAAAGATAACAAATAATGTAAAGTACAGGGGAGGCAGAAAACCCAGATGGGCTTATTTAACCCATAAGAACCCAGACCCAGTAATCCTTGAAGGAAAATTATGGGGGATATACCACAGACCTAGTGAACCACATAGAACACATTGTGATTTAACGGTTTAACCCTTTATCAGGCAAAGAATTATATTTGGTAACTTCAGGTAATATTTCGAGAAAAAAGTTAAATTTAAAGTGGCAAATCTACAAGAAAAAAAGTTGCAGATTCAAGAGATTTAAAGTGGCAAATTCAATCTAGTAAATTTGCAACTTTTTTCTCAAAATATTACCTGAAGTTACCAAATATAGTTCTTTGCCTGATAAAGGGTTAACTGCATTTTGTGTCCACAAAATTAAATTCATTCAAGAATTGTTTTGTCCAACCAAGTATTCATTTGACTTCAGTCTTTTTATTCTCCACAATGAGAGTCAAACCCACAGACTGACCAACAAAGTATTCAGTCAAACTGAACTGAACTGATATCAAACATGTTGGACGACAACAACTGCAGCATTTTATCAAACTTTCACCAACAACAAGCTTCACTGCTCTCTTTTTATTTGAAATGAAACATAAAAAAAGACGAAGACCTTTGCAGCGTTATTTCATTAACTTCCCGACATGATACAGTATATTCATAAAAGTGAGCCTGCTACTGCAAAAATACTGACGGCCCGTCGGCTTAATATCTTAATATACTTGGCGGCCATGAATCGTTATAATATTGCCACGCTAAATATCACAATACTATGCTGTATGGATCATAGCCCACCTCTAGTATTAATACACCTGTCACAGCTATGGCAACATGCTGTTAAACATTACCAAACATTTTCTCTCATCTGTCTGGGCTTAGACTGTATATGATGTAATACAATAATAATGATAAATATAAGGCAACTGTTTCCAGCTGTTAAAAGGCTTCTTCCATTTGTTACTTAAGTTCTGATACCTTGATTACATTTAAGGAGAGTTTTACCTTAACACTGGGACAGAATATGTCTCTGGTCAAAGCATAAGAGTTAGACCTTTATTATCATTATGTCATGTATGTCCCCTCCCAGGTGGGCATCACTGTGAGCTGTGAGGACCTGTTCTCTGACCGTCACTGGAGGGTTTGTCGTGCCTTCGCCACGTTTGTTACCCAGCGCACAAACACAGGACAAAAGGTGAGATATGTCTGCTCATCTACATTAAAATAACTGAGAAACAAAGACGCACAATTGCAGTTCAGGAGTCTGCATCAGTGTGTGTAGATAATCTGATCTCCTGACGTCTCCTCCAGGTGAGGGTGAAGCCAATCGTCCCTCACACTGAGAAGGAGCAGGTTGAATACAGCGTGGCTGCTGAGAGACGCAGGGTCAGGATGTTACATGATGACATCATCAGAGACCTGCTCTCCTACGGCTCCATCCTGCCAGGTAACATTAAGATTCCCTTTTTAGTCCCACAATGGGGAAATCAACCTCTGCATTGAACCCATCCATGTCATGATAAGTCACTTTGGTAGCCACACCTTAAAGCATATTCTGCTTTATTGTCTATTTTACTCTAAATGGGACCATCATTTACAACATTCAGTTTTGAAGAAGACTTGAAACTAGCAATTAAAAGCATAAACTCATGAAGAAAATGGGTAAAAAATACTGTAAGAAGTAGGTTAAATTCTTCATAGACTTCACAATCGTACTTGTTTTTGCAAGATTTTAAATTAAATTAAATAATAGATATCACTATGAAACTTTCTCAGTTGATTACTTATGTTAAGATGAGAAAAAAATGTATTGCATGTTTTTTGTATTTTAATGTTTACATATGCAAATGAGGCCATATCTCATTAAATATGCGGACAAAATCAGATCGTTTGATAAAGTCATGCTCAAAATATTTTTTCCAAGAGTAAACATGTATACTTGGGGGTCTGATAGTAGGAACCAATGGGGTGGAGTCAGGGAGTCAGAAAGTATTTAGAGGAACATGTTGTTGGTTTGAATATCTTGTGGGTTTATTGACATTTAATAGCCTCAGACATTTCCTATAAAACATTGCATTACTCTCTGATTACTCTCTCTGTGTGTGTGTGTGTGTGTGTGTGTGTGTGTGTGTGTGTGTGTGTGTGTGTGTGTGTGTGTGTCAGCTGATGACTCGGCTGGAGACGATGCTGTTGCAGCAGAAAAGACCAAAGTAGAGAGTGTTGAACTGGTTCTACCACCACACGCTAACCATCAGGTCATTATTCAGTCTCTCTGTCTGTTTATCACCAGTTATTATTTGAGTTATGATAATGTAAAGGTTATTTACTTTAGTATTTCATTTTGATGTAACTTTATACAAATATTATTTGTACAAATATACATAATGAAACATGAATTAAACAAAGACATTGAAGCCTTCTACTATTCATTCACACTGTGTTCATCTCTGTTTCTCTTGTTACCAGGTGAACACATTTGGAGGGCAGATCATGGCCTGGATGGTGAACGTAGCTACGATTGCTGCCAGGTACAATCACATCTCAAAGTTATTTCTTTGAATGTTTTTTTTTTTTTCTTCATTTTATTAATTCTTCTTTTCGAACCAAAAAAAAGCCCCCAACATAAACTACAACAGCGTAGGCTAGATGCATATACATATTCATACACATACTCACATAGGCACCATTAAACAGATGTACATAAACATATAAACATTTACACACATACAGTATATAAAGCCCTATACATATACATGCATCTGCCCCGTCAGTAATAAGATAGAAATAAGAACCAGTTAACTTAATATTCAATATGCATTTCCTTTTATCATTTTGGTTCGAAAAAAAGGGAGTAGGCTGAAGTATAAAATACTGATCTAGGCCTCTCCCCTGACACTCAACACTTCAAAATAAGAAATTGTATCTCTATATATAGCCACTTAATGTCAAATAAATATTTATTATTATTATTATTATTTATTTACTTATTTTCTTATTAGTCAACCATCGTATATCAAACAACTTAGATCTGAGAATTTCTATTACTCCCGCAAAGAAAACAAACAAACAAAAGAATGTGACATATTTAATGTTTCCATTATCGTACTATCTCTTGTTCTTGGTGCAGCCGTCTGTGCCAGGCTCACCCGACGCTCCAGGCCATCGACATGTTCACCTTCAGAGGGCCGTCTCAGGTGGGAGACCGGCTGCAGCTGAAGGCCATCGTCAACAACGCCTTCAGGAACAGGTAAACAACGCCTTCAGGAACAGGTAGAGTGACCAGAATCACCTTAAAGATCAGAGGATGAGGTGAAACTGACTGACTCTGTGTGCTGCAGCATGGAGGTGGGGGTTCGGGCTGAAGCCTACCAGGAGGACGGAGCTAACCGACATATTAACTCCGCCTTCATGACCTTCGAGGTGCTGGACGGCCAGGGGAAGGCCTGTACGTTACCACGGATACGACCAGAACCCCTGGTGAGTCAACCAGCAGAACGAAGACATTAAGATGTTTTAATATCTGAAGGTGGAACAGAAACAGTTATGTTTCATGTTGCACCACAATGCAACATGAAACAATGCAAGTCTGTCTTTTTTTTTTTTTTTTTAAACTTTATTTTTATAAAGTCATTCATTTTGCAGTATACTTAGAAAGAAATAAAGAAAAAGAACAAGAACAGATGAAAAAAATATACATACGTATATATATATATATATATATATATATATATATATATATGTATTGATAAAGACTCAAGGACTGAACTGATAATCACCTTTCATTCTTAAGTGAGTCTTATTTAAGTCATTAAAACAGGATGCAGGCCGACTGTCTCACACTAGCTGTAGCCTTTATTGCAAAACCTCTGACTCATATTTTTAATCTCTTCTTTGCAACAATGAGGTCTCTAACATATGGACATCTGCCAATGTGAAGTGTTTGCTGAGTTGTAAATAACTACAGGCCGATCTCTAAATGATGTGTCCAAAGTCCTTTAAAAGCCTGTAAATGAGTTCTTCTTGGACACAAACGGTATTAAAACACAACATCAGTCGTTCTTTAGGAACAACAAGTTCTCCTAAAGTGGTCAGTGACATAACTGAGGCACTGGACTGTAAAAAATCTGACGGCTGATAGTTTACCTCGTCAGAGACACTTGTTGGAGTATCTGAGCACGCTGGAAGATACTTCTACAATTACTTGTCCAGTTTGCTGGATCTTCCTCCTCCTCCTCCTCCTCCTCCTCCCTGTATCCAAAGGTGTGGCCCAGGGTTCCAAATTAGGACCACTGCTGTTTTCGATTTATCTAAAAAGTCTTTCTGCCAATTTATCAAATGCACCAATGACACAGTTATCTATTGCTACAAACCTTTGAGTCCCTACAGTCTGTCGTTGTTCAACTTCATGACTCAACTTAAATTGGTGTTAAATGTTGACAAATCCAAATTCATGCTGTTTTGAAATGGCATAAAATTAACATAGACTCTTCCCATGTGCTCAAGGGGTTGCAACTGAAATGGTTCATTCAGCATTCAAGTATTTGAGTATTAATATTGGCCAGAGATGTCTTCTGTGGCTCTAGGGCAGCCATGTCAAGTCTTATAAAGTAACTGATGATGTTATTATCCTCTAATATCATGGGAGTTATTTTGACATGGACCTGTGTTAAAACACTTTGAGTTTGGACTCTGTAGGATTCTGGTGCTTAGAGGGTCTGAAGAAGGAACACCAGGTTAAATTATGGGAAATGTGGGATGCAGTGATTTTGGAGTTGGAGATTAAAAGTCAGTATATCTTCTTAACATTAACAGTCCCCTAACTTCATGGGAAAAAATATTGGAATGCCACAAAGTGTCTTAGATTATACACAAAACAGCTTTCTGGGATCAGCTCCAGATCACTGTGAGCATAAAGACGATGTAGAGACTGGTAGCTGGGTTGAGGTGTCTGATTGAACTTCTCTGTGTTTTAGACTGTCTCTCTGTGTCTCTCACTCACAGGAAGGGGGGAGGAGGTTTCGAGAGGCAATAGCTCGGAAGAAGATCAGATTGGACAGGTAAGATATCCGCCTATTTCTCACTTTTAAATCCACTTCTGTGTGTCAGATGGGATACTTTGTACATTTTTAGGTAATTCACTTTAGTCAAAAAAAAGAAGAGGAATTGACCTTTTCAGGATGGAGCACAATCTGCAGCAGGAACCGGCCTGCCAAGGGTCCAAACGGCCCACCCAATCACTTTACAAAGTGTAAAAGGTAGAGAGAAGACATTAATTGCAGTGTTTCAACGCTGCACTAGATATATACGAGTAACAGGGCATATGCTGGATTATCTATTACAGATCTCATGCTTACATAATATAGGCTACTTGACTCAAAACAGTCAAGCTGGGCTGTTCATGCAGAAGCTGCTTTTTGAAAATTTGACAGAAGATGATGGGAAACCAGTGAAGAACTTGAAAGAATAACCAAGAACAGATAAGATAAAGGAAATGTTTGCAGGTTTGAAGAGATAGCAGTCTGGTTTTAGTCGTAGCCAAGACAACAGCAACACAGCCGTGAAACCCGGCTGCCTTTTTTATAACAGAATAGCAATAATAAGAGCGTTTGTGAAGGAGTGCTTGTTGAAGGAAGCAGAAATAATTTGCCGTGACAAGTTGCAGGCTTTCACCACATCAGCCTGACAAGAGACTCTTGCATGCATGGAACATGTAAACATATTGAAGGTCTACGGTTCCACTAGTGGTAAAAA